>NC_135773.1:4245226-4266303 GCF_028453695.1 Augochlora pura | reverse complement strand
AACGTAGAATGCTACGAGACGACTAGATATTTTTGTGTACAACCACGGTAGGTTTCGATGCGAGCTCCATTTGTCACTCAGTAGATCTTGAAACGGTGTTCGATCTCGTGCCAAGTCCGCTGAATTATGTTCGGAGTTACCGTAGCAATGGCCGACGCGATCCTATCCCGTAGATCCTAGAGATTCCGAATCTCCGCCGTATACAATGTTCTTGACGTATCTTCGCCTAGGAAAAAATCCATCCAACTTGGATCTAGACTTTCAGCAGGCTCTCCGTATTACTGGAGCTCCTTCTTACTTCTCCATTAATTTATAGTTATTTCACTGTAACTTCAATTTTCAGGCTTTTTAAATTTTCAGGAGAAATTCGTGAATTTCCTGTCCTCAAAGATAGCACTCTACTGTCGAAATGTATACTATAGTAAACGTTAAATAACTGTGTTAGATTTAGCAACTAACATTTTATATTTAAAGGTAATTATAGTGTTATAATAATGTTATTTATTAGTATTTTTCGTTTTAATTTACGTTGCTATGATATAAGAGTGGGTTAGGATCATAGTGGCGTGAGTTACGCTTTTCTCGTCGTGAGGAACGAAGAGTATCTCTATTTAATTATACATATGTATCTTTTCCTAGCAAAATTTATTGTTAAGATAATTTAGAGTTAAGCTTATTTATAATAACTTTATAATTTATTTCACTCGTCTTTTTAATGTCTTAATACACATAGAATACATTTTCAGATATAAGTCAAAGTGTCGACATTGTGTCTTGCCACGATCCTAACCTACACATATAATTATTATCCTTACTTTTATACTAACATTCGCTTATGCACGAACCTTAAAATCCTCTCTAATATTTAATTCTTCACGAAATCTCTAAATTAATTGCCACAACAACATTATATCTAAATTGAATCACTTTTGCCTTTCGTGAATCTTACAATTAGATTTTCAATCGATTTCGAGGTTCAATTTTCATCTGTTCCGAAAACAGCGATAAAAACGAAAACATTTCACAACGATCGACCAAATGATTTTTGTCCAGGTGGATGCACGTTGCGCCACGCCGTGCCGCGTCGCACGGGAATGAGAAAGCAACGCGCGCGCGACAGCGCACGGGGCGCCGTCCTCCCCCCCCGGTTCCACTAATTAAAAGCAGTTCCCTTGATCACGCATCGTGCGATTTCCGGCCTCGGAGAGCTTTTAGGGCACCGGGTTGCGGGCACAACACTAATCTTCACTCTCGCGGCGGAATCTGCTGCCCTTACGGTAAATTAATATGCAACGACGGCATAGAATTTTTTGCCCCGACAGCGGATTTTATGCATTAACGTCGTGCGGGATTAGCTGAACATATACAATGCCGCGGGAGAGAGAGGGCGGAATTAATAAAGTTTAATGCGATTTTTAGTTTATTTAGCCTCGGTTGTTTTAGTTTATTTACGAGCGAACTGCTTAACTCTCGTGCGATACGCCGCGGGATTAAGAGATCGCTTTAATTGCAAATCATGGTCGAAAAATAACCGAGTCCTGATCTCCGGCAACTTTGCGTAGAAAAATCTAATTTTGAAGCGTTATTATTTAAGTTTATTATTAATGGATCTTTATATCGGTACTATAGACTGATGTAAGTGTTTAAAAAAATTATAAAATTATGTACTGTTAAAAAGGAATTCCAGAGGAATTTTATCGTATTTTTAGCATATTTAGCAATAGTTGAAGAAATTATAGCAGGCAACGTTATAGTGATTAAAACAAACATAATTTATCTTCTGTAGTAGACGATATTCCGCATTTATTAAAATCGAAATTATTAGAAAAATTTTCAATCGATTTGCAGTACACGGCGGTGGCACGAGGGTCATGTTATTTTATATGACACTCGGAGAGGAGCGGAGAAGATTTAATTTTCTTCTTATAAGTGTTATCCTGGTATTTGTGGATGTAAATCGACGATGAGAACGGGATTAGGGACCCTCGCCAGGATCAAGAAACTTCTCAGAATCTAGGGTTATGGCGTGGAAATGATTTTTGATGGCCTCACGTTTCCGTGATCCGATAGACCCTCTACCATAATTTATATACTTCTATAAGGCCTTGGCTAACATGTGGAAATAGTGTAAAATATCACCGTGTCAGTATTACTTTTATTATTATACTATTATACTATTATATGGTTTTTATTATACTGTTATATGGACTAGAAATTCAGATGTGAGAATTAATGTGAAAAAATCTCCATTTTCATTAATCCTGAAGATAAGGAAGCCATGTGCAATAATTATTTTTAAAGGATAAAGAGGTATGCAATTCTAAACACACGAATTTAGATAAAATATTTAATAAAAGAAATTGCAAGGAATTATATCTTTGATATATTGTGGCAGTGAGTGGTTTTCTCTTTTATTCACTTGGAAGTCACTCAGTTTTACCGACCATCATTTATTCTTATATAGATAAGAATTTAGTATTGAATTAGATATTTAATATCTAAGAGAAGAATTTAGTATTGAATTAGATATTTAATATCTAAGAGAAGAATTTAGTATTGAATTAGACATTTAATATCTAATCCAAGAATTTGGTATTGAATTAGATATTTAGTACATAATATTCAATACTTTAATATTTAATATTTAAATACACAAGCATTTCGAAATACACACTTTAATGACACAAGAGTCAAGTAAAAAGAGCTCGACATGGAACGTGTTAACTGGTAGGGCGTCCTTCAAGGAGCTAAGGAAAAGGCATCGTTGCCCTAGGGAGCGGGGACCTGACTACAGTCTGTCGATCGGTGTTTACTCTCGACTGAAAATCGCTGCCCGTACGGGCAAGTAGTTGAACAGCTCCGGCGTACAATGTATCACGCCGTAGGCTGTAGTTTTAGCTGCAACTGTATCTGCAACTACGTCGATGGCTAGCAGTAAACACCGTCAGATAGCAATTGAAGCGTACAGACGTGTTTACATTTGTATCGGCATCCTGAACTCGGTTATTACCAAAGTATAATATAATGCGCGATGCACGGGATATGTAAAACAGGAATATGTAGCGTGTAGCCAAAATGCTTCAAGTTATCAACTAAGTCAAATAAGTATCAAATAAGTAAAAACGTGGAATATTATTTACAGTTAAATCCAGATAAAATATGCACATTTATCAATTGTACATACGGTTAACATATGCATAATGGACGTTCATGATATCTATTTTCTAACAAGAGTACGATTTTTAATAAAATTTATTCGACCAACATTTGACTTTAATTAAAAGTACTTTTTCATTTTTTTTAAGAATTTATAGAAGGTTGTCTTTATGTTCGAATATACTTGAAAGTATTGTTATTACTTTTTGAAACACTTTTAGGGCATTCGAATTTAGTTGATCAATTTTTGAACCTACTCGCGAGATACTTAAACCCATCGCTATTGCATCGCATCTACGCACGCGTAGAACTTAATAATTCCTTTCAGAAGTAACGAACAGAAATATTAGAGAATTTCTATCACAATATCAATAGCGATTCTATTCGATTAAGATTCGAGCATCCTTAAAAGCGCTTTGAAAGGGTTCGAGACCAGTAGACGTTCGAGTATACTTGGAATATACTAAAAAACCCGGGCCCCGGTAGCGCGCGAGAATTTCTTTCCAGGAAATTGTACGAGGAACAAGGACGCACCGGGATATTATGTGGCACGATAACTCGAGCGGATTATTCTGTTTGCGTCTCTGCGACAGTCACGCGGGCCTGCTCCCTTCGCGCGTGTCGGAGCACTTAATTAATCCTCAATGTTCCCTGAAATGCGCACCGCGCGCGCATTGTGTCTTCAACGGCCTCCGGTATCGCGATTGTGAGCTGTCCCTTCTCCTCGTGGATTCAAGGGGGAGCATAAACAGAATCCAAAGGAGCCTTTAACGTTTCATGCTGTGCCGAGTGCTTCCCGTTGAATGCGTCGTCGCGCCGCCTTAGAACCAACCAGCCCCCACCCCACCCCGCCCCGCCGACCGCCGAGTGATGGATCACGTTAGCTGACAATTAGCGCGAGCGGGGCGCGGGCGCGTGGGAAACGCGACGACGCTCTTGGCACTGGGGCGATCCCGGCCGTGAATATAGAATTCGAGAAACGAGCTCGAAGTACTCGGGCGCCCCGGTTAATCCGTTTAGCCGAGGGGCTCGCCGTAAATCGGCGCGCGGAAAGTTGATTGCTTCGCGGTGACTGCGATCGACACGCCGGCTTTCGCGCAAAGTGCTATGGATCAAAAAAATTTAATGATGTTGTGGCAGGACTTCCTGCGCACGCGGCGGCACAAAAGTCACTGGATCGTTCATAGAATCGAATTACTTTTTGTCAACCCCTTGTCGTGTATTAACTCGTACATAACTCGTGATGGAGATTTGTAACAATAAGCTGTTGGGTACGAATTTTCATCCGTTCCTTTAACGCGTTCGTCGCCGCGTCACCCATATCTGGGCGACAGCTATGCTTCTATAGGTGCCCCGTCACCCGAATATAGGTGACGCTCTTCTTATTCAAGATTTTATTTATTTAATTCATGAAAATCCCATTTCTAACACAGGAATTTAACGGAATAAGCACCGGCAAATGTAAAATATATAAGATAAAAGTACTAAAAATTCGTACGTTATTATATTTGTTGTATATTAATTTATATTTAATGTATAAAATATAACGTTATTATATGCGTTCTGACTACCGAATTTGGGCCCGGTAAGAAACTCGAACGATTTGCGCTGGACGACGAACGTGTCAAGTAGGAATCAAATTTTATTCTCTTGTCACCGATATTTAAACATTCGAGTAGATATAAAATTCAAAGAAATTAATGCAATCGAAAGCATTCTTGGAACGTGATTAGATTTTATCTAGATTAGTTTATGTAAAGAGCGTCGAAATTGAATTTATTAAAAAATTCATGAAAAGTCGTGAAAAGTTAAACAGAACTATTCGAAATACTTGTAACAAACTCAGTTTTATTAAAATCAACCTCCTGCATCCTTTACCAATTTTATATCTTCGTTCAAACAGAACGACGACTCCGCTCAGCCTCGAATGGTAATATACTTTGCCGTCATTTAATTCCGGAATTAATTTAGATTAATTTTCTTGCCTCGCGATACTCGCGGGACCGTATTAATTGGAACGTTGCGCGGTTTTAAATATAATATGTGTTCGGGTAAATAATCGATCGATTGAAAATAAATATAATGAACGATTTCCCCACGGGAGACTCTTTACGATTCCAATAATCGCGGAACGACAAGATCGAAGCCAGGAATTTTCATCCAGCAAATAATTATACAGCTACTTTGTCTTTAAAATTAAATTAACATTGAAATAGAATTAAATTAAAATTGAATTAAAATTAAATTAAAATTGAATTAAAATTATCTTTAAAATTTAATAGTTATACAGTTACTTTATATTTAAAATTATATTAAAATAAAATTAAAATTATCTTTAAAATTTAATAGTTATACAGCCACTTTATCTTTAAAATTTGCTCACGTGATATTTTACTTTCACTTCTGTTAGTGTTTCTAAATTCTAAAAATTGTTCATTTCAGTGTCAATGACACTTTGTCAAGTACTATCTATTTTCGCTTGTACAGAACCGGAGAGAGCGTGAAAATGGCGTATCACGCGGCGACCTTAAAGCGACTTCTTGTCCAGAAAGGAATAATTAACAGGAAGTCACAGAGGCCCGGATATGGATGAACTCTAACGCGATAACCAGTACCCAGGAACTAGCTAGCGTGAACGTGTATATAGCGATAAGGTTCCTAGAGCTTCGATATTCATCTGCGAGCCAATTACCGAGTCACCTCGTCCTCTCTCTCTGTGCCAATAAATCTCCGCGGTAGTCCGGCTTTCAGAAACGTCTGCCGCAAAAAGTTCTCGAAAATTAACCGAAGCCTGTTTCGCCGTTTAAACCGGTATTAAAACCACCGGCAGGAGCGAGTCTGGGTGTCCGGGGCTCTTTGAGCGGGGCAACACGCGCGCGCCAAAATATAAAACTGCGAAAGGAAGGACAGCGAAATTTCATCCGGCGTTCGTCCCCGCGAACCGTTAAATCTGACCGGGTAGGAAACAATTTTAGGGATTTCCATTAGGTGACGGGGACCGCGCGGCGGCGCGACCGTAGTGCGGCAATCTAGCCTAAAGCCGTGGCGAAGGAACAACCCGGTTGGGGGGCTTTTAAGGCTGGCCGATCCATTATAATGCTCCCAGTGGCGGTATTACTTCCAAGCTTTTAATATCATTGTCTCCGTGACCCCGGCGCGATTCGAGTATTTCCCGGGGTGCTTTCGGTCAAAATTAAAACCTGCTTTGTGCGGGCCGATCTCGCGTGTACGGGCCACTCGGCCCGGGATCTTAGTGCCTCCGCGCGCGCCTCTGGATAATAGCTCCGGGTACCTCGAGGAAATTCTATCTGGTCGGGTCATCCTCGGGCATTCCTGTCCGCCCTGTCGTTCCTTTCGCTTCTCTCCTTCGCCTCTTCTCTCATTACCATCGGACAAAGACCCGTTTAAACGGGCTGCTCGCGAGATCTCGCCAGCCCGGTAGCTACATAATCGCGCGGAACAAGGATTTTAAATAGCGAGGAAGCGTCCCGCGATTACAAATTTCCGGGATCCCACGCCCCGATTTGTGCGCGCGACTTCGGTAACCCGACCGGAGAAGAGTTGAACGATTCTACGTGATTGCGACTACGGAAACCTGAACACGCTACTAACTTTCGGGGATTCATCTTCTGCTATTCGGAATACAGGAGGAGCGGACATTTTGTGAACTCTTGGGATGCCGTGTGGCTTGGTTCGATCATTGCGCAAGTAGGCTCGAAGCTGGAGTTGATGTCCCAAATGGTAACTATACTCGTATTTGTCTTAATCCTTTGTAACACTAATATTCACAAACAAATATAGACTCTCTAGTTCCGGTGCTATTAATTAAATTACTTTTCCAAAAATTACTTTCATTTCAATTACTTTTCCAGAAATTACTTTCATTTCAATTACTTTTCCAAAAATTACTTTCATTTCAATTAATTTTTTAAAATTACTTTTATTAAATTACTTTTTTAAAATTACTTTTATTAAATTACTTTTTTAAAATTACTTTTATTAAATTACTTTTACTATAAGATCGTTCCATGTTGCTGTAGGTGAATCGAAATACTAGTCTTCTATTATTGAGAGAAAAAATACAGAAATGGAATTAAGTAACAATTTATATACGATGAAAAAGGTTTTAATTACAATAACTGCTTCAAATTGCAAAGGAATGGCTACGGAGTATGATTGAAGAAATTAAATATATTAGAAATAAAGGGTTAGAATATGCGAAAATTGTAAAGAATTATATCACTGAAGGGTCAAATAAATGAGCAGTTTATTTTGAAAATGGCCTAGGTCGATTCAGATTTAAAAATCCAGATATTTAAAGAATCGTGTTTTGATAAATCTAAAAATATTGATAATTTATAACAGGGTAGTATTACTATTATTGCATTCCAGATGCTTCGCAAAAATGAAATAATATATAACATAGAACTATAAACATTAAAATAGTTAACATAATATTTTTAGAAAATGGCCTTAATTTAAAAATGAACGGACTCAGTATTAAAGCCGTTTAATTACGGAGTAAATGTTTTGAATTAAAAAATAAATAACATAAAAGAATAAAAAGATTTAAAAAAAAGCCTAATTCGATAAATGTCAAATAAATTATACTCAAAACGAACGAGTTCCCCTAACCAACCATATCACGAAACATCACCGTCACGCTCAAGAATTCCGTAACAATCATACCCGTATTAGGTCGCATTGCGGGCACCTAATAAATCAATGATCAAAACTCGGCTGATTAGACGGCATTCCGTTGGGCGACAGCAGCTACGATTATTCTCGATTAATTTAGCAGCCGAATCGGCCGAACGACGGGCAATATCCGTGAGAACGGTGGCTGACGAGCGGCGGCGGCGGGCGGCAGAGGCGGAGCCATTACAAGCTTTTACGCGGTCGTAAAGTCGGGAATGGAGTGACAGAGGAGAAGTTGGTCAGGAAGGGGTTGGGTCTGGCCCGATAGGGAAGGGCATGGATATTGCAAATTTGCGGGTGACGTGCGCGCGCTCGGCGCTAGGAAAAAGGCTCCGCAGAGTCGCGCGAGGGATGCGAGGGATGCGAGGGATGAAATACGAGTCGGCCGGCGGCCACCAACACGCGCGCGGAGCCGTACGTCGCGCGTACGGTGAAATCGAGCTTAACGCGTTAATAAAGGTTAGAAACGCGGGTTTATGGGGGGGCCGTTATTCGGTCGGTAATGATTCCTCGGTGTTCGAAGGTCGCTCGGCTTTCCGGTTATCCGGCGCGCGCTCTCCTGTTAACCCCCTCCTCCCTGCGTTTCAGTTCATCCTCCGCCGTTCGACACGATTCACTCCCTCTTTCTCCCACCCTTCTCGCCGTTATCCAGTTTTGTCTTTCGTTTTATTTGGTCGGAGGGGAAACGTTTGCGGTATTAAATTCCTCGTAATTGCGAGCCAGAACCGACCGGTGCATTTCGCGCGTTCTTTGATAAAACGAACTCGTTATAAGGAGATCGAAGCTTTTCTGAAATATCGCCATGGGGGTTCGAGAGCCCGGGGAGAGAGAGAGGGCGGTCGCGATAAAGGCAACGGCCAAAGGAGGGCAAAAATTTCGAATGACAAAGGAAACAATTAAACCTGTTAGTCGACCTCCTCCTCCACCTTCTCCTCCTTCTCCTTCTCCTCCTTCTCCTCTTGTACGCCGCCCCGGTATCGGAGACAGAAACAATTTCAGGAAGCAGATAAAAGGGGATACAAGGGATCCGATCGTGACTGAGTGCCGGCCGGAATTATCTTTTCATTTCAAATGGAGGAAGACGCTCGGGAAGGCTACGGGTACTTGTTGACTTTCCCGGAAAGATTCGATCCGCCCGGCTCCTCGGCCATCCGCGTTTAGGAAATTGGATATTGCTCGACATATTTTGGGAATGTCGGGAGGGAGCGGTCTGATTCCGATCTTCCTTAGGGACGACTGTATTATTGATCTTGGGTACCGTTACATTCGCAGATTGCGGATTTTATCTATTTACGAGGGGAAGGGTGAAATCCGCAGCTGTCGCGTGTGAAGAAAAATATGAAGACGCTGTTACGTCTTTATTAATTGATTGAGATGGTTAAAGGAAGAATTTCGTGCAGACAATTTTTATTTTGTATTAAAGTCGAGCAATGAAAATTTATTTCTGTTTTAAAAAATCTATTAGATTTTTTTAAATGCTCTTAAGATTTTAATTTTAATTCTTTTGCGTTTTTTGAATTTGTTTTTATTCCACTTGTTTATCTCATTAACATTGGTTTTATTATACTGTAATAATTTTGTTTGACCTAGTCAAGTTCTCAGATCATTTTAATTCGGATAATTGTTAGAAAATTATAGCTGAATTACTTGTTTCTCTATGCTTAATAATATATCCAATTATAGCAATTAATAACGTAAGTTAAATACGTATGGTTAAAATATTTAATGCAACAAGAATTTTAGACTGAACGCATATTTATTCATTCACTCGATAACGTGAGCAAATAGGACATGTAAAATTATTACGTGTATGAAATTTAACCATAAATACGTACAACTGCCAAGCGATATACATATCGAAATGGATAAATGTGATTATTATTAATATATTACAGATCTTCATTTATTTGAAATAATAAATATAAGAGCAAAACGTATACCTAAATATATATCTCTTACAATTACAAGTGAAAACAATTTATTGCTATAATTACAAATCACAATTACTGTAATTATTACACAAATAAATTCCATTTGTTTTGAATCACCAATGGAAACGGTTCATTAATTTTTCTAACGTTCAACAAGGATCATGCTATTCCCAGAGACGAGAACTGTCCATAAAGCTCATTGCCTTATTCGATGCTCGAATATTTGCTTAACCAACAGGTGCATCAACTAAATACACCATTTAATTAGCGTAGTTTTGACAAAGCAACAAAGGGGCCGGAATAAAGTGCACATTGTTTTGTTACGCGCGTTACTTATTCCGTTCTCAATATTCCGTATCCGAGCGAGTTTCCATAGCAATGGCCAGTAGAGTAGTATACCGTCCATTGAGGAGAGAGAGAGAGAGAGAGAGAGAGAGAGAGAGAGAGAGAGAGAGGTGAAATTACCACAATGTGTGGCGTGGTCTTGTATGGGTCATGTAAATATAATTTTCGGTCTATTGTATTATACAAGTAGAACGGTTTCCGAGACTGTCAACACGCGAGGGTATGTTGCTTTTCGTGGGAAAACAATTGTAAACTGTTGTAACAAGTATGTATTGTAAACTATAGCGGTGACAATTAATGATACACTAAGTTTTATCGAGCGGCTCCGGTTAGTGTTGATTGTGAATTAAGATAAACAATTCAATTTATCGTATCCACGTTACTTTCACAGAAAACATAAAATCGTCGTTTTTAAAAACACCAATTTCATTTTTATCGAGAACTAAATGTCGAAGAAAATGTGAAAACTATTCGTTCGCATGATTTAATGAATTTTTTTCCTTAAATGGAATACTATATTTTTTTACGAAAATTGAAGAATAAAGCGAAATTATTCTTTAACTGTTAGGTTTAGGTTTAATAAAGGTCAATACCTTTTTACTGTGAATTTTATTTCACCCAAGAAAAGAAAAATAACCTTCAGATCTCAAAAATGATCCACTCATAAAAAATTAAATATACTGTATATTATGCTCTTTTAAATCAGGCAACATTTGTATTAATAAATTTATTGCCTGATGTATATATTAAAAATTGCAAAAGATGCGCAAGTTGCATCCACCAACCTGTATATATATACAACAAAAAGAAAATTCTAACAAATTGTCAATGCACTTCCAAGAACGCTAATTCTTACACGATCATCCCCGTGGAACGAAGAAGCTTCGTTCTCGCGAAATATAGGAGCAAAATCTCCGTGCGGAAGGAGGGCGAAACAGACGATCGCGGAACAAAGGGGAGAGATTTGTTTTCCTCGGAATGAAATCGGAACAATCGAATTCAATTTTCCGATCCCCAAAGCGAAAGGATTCTAAGCGAGTACGTTTCCACGTTCCGCGGTCGTAACAAGCGCGTAATCGAGTCAGTAAAATTGGTTCCCCGATCAAAGAAACAATATTTCGACCGCCCCTCTGCGGAAGTAAAGATTTTTTTACCATTGAAAATTACTCGGCTATTCGGCAAACAGACGGTGCAATCACCGCCGAAAAGAAAAGAGAAAAGAGAAAGAAAGAGCAGAGAACTCCGCGTGACTTATCCGCGACGGTGTCGTAACAACTATCGGATACGGAAAGAGTTCCCGTTGGCCCGTTGTTCGACGGAAAATTGCGGCGCTTTTAATGCGCGTTGCATTTCAATCGACCCATTGGAAGTTCCATTATTCATCGGTCGACCGGCGAAATTTTCGAAATCCATCTTTTTGACTATCGAACAGAAACACGGCATTATTCGCGATCGGGTGGACGCGTAACAAAGAACGCGGCGGCTCTTTCCGCCGCCGTCGGTCGACACACAATTATTCCCCGGGAAATTTACATTTCAATTACACCGCGCATTTATTTTCGCCCGAGTGCACGGCGGAACGCTGCCACAGGATAATGTTGTCCGTTGCGTTAGAACAATACGGCCGCGTTAAGATCCGCGCTATCGCTCTCGTTTGCCGCGCCGTTTCGGCGATATATTTTACCCTAACGCCCGGCAAAAGTTTTATCAGACCTGCACGACGCGGGAATAACAAATGCGAGAGAGTAGAGATACGGTGTGGAGTGTGTAAAATTAAGTCTGGGGTGGCTTGTTGAAATTATTGAACTGCTGATCAGCATAGGCAAAATGTTTTATGATATATTATACGTTTATTCTATATTGTATTTGTATATTATTTTGTATTACTATTTTATATCATTATAGTATATTATTATGTCATATTATATTACTTTATATTATCATACTATATTATGTTATAAGTTTACTGTGTATTATATTTGTATGTTATTTTATATTATTATACTATATTATATTATACGATACATTTATTGTACATTGTATTGTATATTATCCACAGTAACGCATATTTTATACGTGGAATATATTAAATATAAAAATAGAATTACCATTTCTATTCCCAAATATTTAAAAGATATTTTTACAGGAAATTTATACATATAATTATAATCAAATTAAGTACATATAATTTAAAATAATTTCTTCCATGTAAAGCAATATTACTTCTATATTATTGCATAGTGTAAAACCATAAATTTAACGTTATCCAGTCATCGTTCACATAAAACGAAAGATAACCTAAAGAAGAGACGTACTAACCTCAAAAGTATTCGATCGACTCGAATAATTTTTGAACAGCGAACAATGCACCTTCTTGCGGCCCGAAGCCTCGCAGCAGTTGATTGGATTTATCGGATCGGTCGGGGGCGCGGCGGGCGCTTCAAATCCGCCGGCGAGATTAGCAAAAACATCAATTAATTGCAAGGAGGAGAAGAAATCGCGCATTGGCAAATGTTTGACCGCGGGGATTCGGTGTAATTCGCGAGGAAATCAGCAAATTGATTGCAGCCAGGCAAATATTGCCCTGTACTGCCTTCAGGTGGGATAGATACCGAACTTTCGGTAGCGAACCGGTTCGCAAATATTTCCGCTTCCCCGGGCACGGCGTCGGCTGCGAGCGGGGCGGGGGGGGGGGGGGGGGGGCAGGGGAGTCGGTTCGATGCTTATACGGGAAACCCTAGCCCTTGTTTACACACCATTATTGCAGCGTTGAACGCCTTACGGGATCTCTTCGCGGCCTGCAAACTGCGCGATCGTTAACGGCGGATCGGGCCGATTCGATCCCGATGATTGTTGAACTCTCGATTTCATTGAAACGTCGACGGGAGCGCGGCGCGGAAGCGATGTAACCTCCGGCTCTAGTGCTAAACCGACCTATTTGATGTTTTTTTTTTTCTTTTTCACATCGTGATTGCAGTTATCAGTTTTACAGTGGATTATTTTTGCACGTTGTTGAAACGGTTAAGAACTTGGAATTTTTGCTATTTTTAGTTAGAGCGTGAAAAATTCAGGAATTCGCGTGTGTAACGAAGGGTGAACTAATTCTATGGCGTTGCAATGCTACGTCGCCCGTCGAGGTATACTTGAATGGAACTATCAAACCAGGTCTTTGATTTTTTGTTCACGGTTGCTGATATTATAACAACGTCGAGATCAAATTCTTTATTTAAGTATATATTATAAATAGAATAACTCGTTGTCCTAAAACAATATATATTTATCACGTTTATAGCTCGTCAGTTCAGTGTTAAAAATCTTCTATGATACCCTTTTATATATCAAAAGAAGAATATGCATTTAATAAAATATTTTAACTTGTAAGAGAACTTAGAGTAAATTAAATAATAAAATATCCATAAATATAGTAATAAAATAAGTAAACAGCAAAGTTTGTTGTGCAAGTAATTTTTGCTTTGAGCTCAGAGTTCTACCCTCGTTAAAAAATTCCACGAATAAAGAATTATATTCTCTGCCACGGTAGAGAATGCGCAGTTTTCGATTCTATAGTTTCGAACTACGTCACGGATCTAGTTTGTGTTTTTTCTGTTATTCCCCTCGACAGAAAGTTTGGATACAGTGGTTGAAATTTCATACATTCATCGTACACAACACGTGCAATCTGCGGAAATTCGTGAAATAGAATTTAAATAAATATCAATACTTTCAATATTCAATTTACTAAAACTATTCATTAAACATTTAAATATTCGTCGAGGTGCCATATATTCTTTAAATCTTCTTAGAAACAAGATTAATAAATATTTGAATTAATATATGATATATTTTTACAAAATTAACGTACACTGATTTTACGATCAAATATAGATTAATAAATAAATTAGAGACTAATCTGCATTGTTTCCCATCCGAGCAGACTAGATACTGTCAAAGCTATATTAAACATTAATTTTAAAAATTAATTATGTTAAAATTTGACTGCCATAAATTCTTCAAAATAAAATACAGAAAAATCGAAGAAGCAGCCACTTCACTAAACTTCGACTTTTCCGTCCCACTTCGGCTTCGAAGTCGCGGCGCTTTTTAAAGTTACAACATCAACAGCGAACGCGTCGAACATCCACAGTGTTCCCGAAACAGTAGCGTTCAAATACCTTTTTGGATCCGTCGTGTGTACTCGCGACGGAAGCCCGGCGAAACAGCGAAGTTCGATCAACAGCGGTCGCGCGATAGACGAAAAGACTTTAACGACGCCCCCCTTTTTTTCTCCTTCGTGGAAAAAAGTTTCACTTTGCCCGCGGAATAAGTAAACCGCTAACGAACGACACGGTTCCGTTACAAGTTCTCGCTCGGCCAAAAAAAATAAATAAAAAGAAAAACAGGAAACAGGAAGATTTTATTAGCAGAGAGAAACCGGGCGGCGGGGGCGACCACCCCTATTTATCATCGTTAGGAGAAGTTGCGAGCGGCTCTTATCGGGACACTTTCCGCCGGATTTGCTACCGAGCAATCGCGATCAACGAGTTACAAGCTCGATGGTCTGCCGATCGTGAGTAATTACTTAACAAAGGCGGTAGCAGTGTTCTATAGACAATCGCGCGATTTTTTTCGAAATCGTCGCTTTGGAGGTTAAGGTTTGGAAAATGGTACAAGATCTGCGTTCTCAGAAACAATTCTTCATTTACAATTTCTCAGTTACAATTTGCAATAAATTAATAATTAATCTTAGAGGTTTAAGTATTGTCTACTAAACAAATACTTGCAGGTTAGAAGCATCAAAAACCCATTAAAAGATATCAAAAACCCAAAAAGGCGAGACTCGTCTTAAAAAGCGAATTACTCGTCGCAGTAATACGTTGATAAATTGCACTTCCAATTGCAAACAAAATACGTATACTTTACAATCTCAAACGAGCGAGACGTTTAGGTGAACCACCTACAACACCAAAGACTTATCGAATGGCGCAGGGTTGAACGCATGAAATTGCTTTCCATTGTTCCCCGTGCCTTCGCACGTTCGCCCCTCCCACCCGGTTCGATGAAATAATAATTACCATCCGTCGCGGCCGGGTTTCTTATTATTCCCGTAACAATATTACACAAAGGAGGGGGGGGGGGCGGCAGGGGATCCGCTAATAGGTTTTACGTTTCCGCGTAACGGGCCCGCCTTGAAAGCGAGCCATCACGGCCGATTGATTACCATACGATTTTAATTAAACGTTAGTACGCAGGAGGCGCACGCGCGGCTAATTACAGCCCCCCCCCCCCCCCCCCCCCCCCCCCCCCCCCCCTTCTCCCACCTCCTACGTAACAATTAGTTAATTCTAATCTGAATCTGCCCCAGTTCCGTTGGCCGTTGCGCGAAATTTAAGCCACGCTTAAATCCTGGCCGGTTGCCAATTGAACACCTGGGATTGGTTTATACCGGTTTCCAAGTTAAGCCGCGGCGCGTCGAACACGGCTTTGATTACGCGAGATTGCTTCTTCGACTTGAATTCCCCCGGCCGGCTTAAGCGGCGTCCTTTTATTCCGCCGGAACCGAAACGCCGCCACCACTCTCCCCGGGCTCGCGCGAATGATCTTGATAATTGTTATTGTACGATTCGATGCGGCAACACGCACGTTCTCTGCTCGCGGGGGCACGATCCACCTCGGACTGCGATGCCAAGGAAACGCTCCTAGCGGGATTACGTTTCCATCGTGAATACGGTTAGGTTAGAAAGTTTACGTGCTCTTGTTAAGGTTCAAATATTTTGGGAAGAGATTTTACGCGGTTCGGGGTATTCAATGATATGCGAAGCCTGTCAGTGATGATTGAAATGTAAAAGTATGGTAGAAAAATCGTGTTGTTTTTTATATTATATTTATGATTTTTATTTATTTTTCATATACACGGTTCGGTATATTCAATGATATTCGACGCCTTCCTGTGTTAATTAAAAGGAAAAAGTATGGTAGAAAAATCATATTGCTTTTTATATTATGTTTGTGACCTATATTTCGTTGTAACTTCTGTATTGTAAATTTTCTGTATAACTAAATATTATATAAACCATATAAAGATCATAGTAGATAAAATTGAATGTAAATACAATAAATTAAATTAATAATAAGAACTAGATAAGCTCAAAAGAATTGGTAATACATTTTTGTATTATCTCAACATAACCTTGACATAACTTTTGTATTGTAAATTATATGTATGCCTAAATATTATATAAACCATGTAAAGATCATAGCAGATAAATACAACAAGTTAAATTAATAATGAAAACTAGATAAGCTTAGAAGAACTGGTTATGTCTTAACAAAACTTTAACATAGCTTCTGTATTAAAATTTATCTAAATATTATATTACATTAATTGTAAATTATCTGTATGCCTAAATATTATGTAAATCGCGCAAAAATCGTGGCAGATAAAATTCAATATAATTAAATTAATAACAGAAAAACCAGATAAATTCAGAAGAACCGACAATACATTTTTGAAAAGAAAATTAATTGAGATATCGTTGAAAAGGTATCAACGTTCCAGCAGCATATTTTCATATTTAATTTTCTACCTCCGTCGCTTCTCCGATAAACGAAAAACAAATAATTACAGTATCCCGCAAAGGAAGCCGTAAATACGGTGTAATTTATTGTAATAGAAGTATGGTTAATCACGGGTATCTTGCGCGCGGTAAAAGGGCCGGGGGAAAGGAGAAAAAAAAAAAGGGAAATCACTTTTCCGCGGTTTTTACGGCGGGCAAAAAAGTTTCAAATTACTTTAACCTCGGGCGAAAGTTTGCTCTTCCCCAATGAAACTCTGAACTCTCGATACAGTTAATTTAAGATTCAACGCGTTTACGTGTACGCCGCGGTTAATAATCTCTCCGCCGAAAGAGAGCGTAACAATTTTCCTGTAAATAACAATCCCGGAGGGTGGTTTTGCCCGCACCGCGGATGAAGTATTACGGCGCGCTCGAGGTGATCCGTTGGTTTTTCGAATGAAATTGCTATTGCTGTTGAAAGATTGAGCCGTTGAAAGAGTATAACTCTTCATGCATTTTTACTTAACCTCTACCCCCCCCCCCCCCCCCCCTCTCTCGCTCTCTTTATAAAGAATGTATGAGATTACGGTTCGAAAAATATCTCATCGCGTTTGAACGTGCTTGATAGCAATTCGCGAGAATAATTACGATTTATGGCTGTTGAAAGTAATATTAAATCGGATGGTTAATGAAATATAAAAATATGTTGCGCCAATTTCAGCTGAGAATTGAAGTGTATTTGTTAATTTTGAAATGTTTCGAATATTTGTAATTCAAGGCAGGATAAAAGAAATAAATAGAAAATTGTAATACATTTTAGATGCACGCTGGTTAAACAGGTCGCAACTGGTTGATAATAAAATTATAATCAATTGTTATTAATCATAATCGACTGCAGTTAATCGTAATCAATTTTGACTAACCGTAATCAATTACAGTTGATCATAATCAATTTCAACTAATTATAAACAACTGTAAATAGTCATAAACAACTGTAACTAATCATAATCAATTATAACTAATTTATAATTAACTGTAACTAATCATAATCAACTGTAACTAATTATAATCGTTTCCAATTAATCACAATCGACTACAATCGATCTTAAATAATAAAACTACATACATTTAACTTAAACAATAATTATCGAACGATTTCTAACTAACTCGGGGCGCACTCATAAAATACTATAGAATTTGGAACGAAAACGTCCTCGCGCAGAAACGAAACGCGAGCAAACTTCCGTCCGGAATAAATCGCTTCTACAAAGGTAAATTCATCGGAACGTTCAGTTTTAAGAGGTATTAGGTTGCAGCGCAGGATAAATCAAGCATTCGAACAGACCGTGGGGGTGGGAGGGGTGTCCCCCAAGTTGAAATTACTACGATCTTTGAGATCTTATTCACACAAATTCTGTCGTCCGCTAAAGGTTGGGAGCCGGGAGCCAGTTCTCGTGAAATACTTTAGAATGTTACTCCGGGATTATATCCACAGAGTCCCCGATCTTCAAGCATTAAGACTATTGAATATAGAGTGGACAAAGTTATCCGAGTTCGGGGGGCAGGGGGAACCGAACTAAGCCGAAAGTTTCCAGCTCTCGCGCGGATCGGGATTCTCTTTGACGAGTCTTAAACTCGCGGTATCTGGCCGGCATGGCCGCCTCCCGCCGTATATCCCCCGTCGACCGTTCGATACGGGTCTCGTTCGAGTACACGCCCGGCGAAAACCGTCGCGATCCTTGGAATATACAGTAATGTTTCGATTTCTGTCGCAATTTTTCGGTTCTACTCCTGTCGCGGTGCTATTCCTACGCCACTGTAATTTATCGATTTCTTCGCTACGCCGATGCCGAAGTTCGACGGAGTCGATGAACACGTGTGCTGCGGCACGCGCCGCGGCTCCTTTGACTCTAATTCCCGGAAGACAACTCATAATACTATAACAAAACTTTTTTAATTTTAAAATTTTAAAACTGAATTTCTTTTTAACATATTGCTGATAATTTTCTGATTAAAATGAGACTAAACATGACATTTTACCGTTACAATTTTACCGTTTTCTTCAATAACCGTGACGTGTCACAAAGTTAAGATTTCTAAGAGAATTTCATAATAGCATTTCGAAAAAGCCTACAGGCAGGACGTGCCGTAAACCGGGATAATCCGAAGGGTCATCCTGGTCGTGTACGCAACGGTACCGAAACCGTAGGAGGTTGACCTGGACGATTTCCCATAGCAAATTACCAATTTATTAATAATTAGCAATTAAACCATCTTTCTATGAATCTGCAAACCATTTTTTTCGTTATCGGTGCTGAGTTTCGAGGAGCTCGTATCTAAACAGCTTCTCACTGTTCAACCATCCTTACTCCAAGGTCCCTTCAAATTCCAGGATTGATGGAAAAAATACAGTAAATTGTTCCGCCACACTTTCCGTCAAACGCGTAGAATTCTAAATGTCTCGAAATCGAAGCGATCTCAAAACCTACCGCATCGAAGTCGTCGCGATGCTTACAGTTCCTGTCGCGAATGCGTGTCCGATTGATTCACTTGCGGTCGCGACCTCGAAGCGATTTTCTAYACTTACCGTCTCGAAATCGAGGGAATATTTGCACCTATCGTCTCGAAATCGAGTCAGTCTTTACATCTACTATCTCAAAATCGAAATTAATATCTATACTTTTCTCGAAATCGAAGCCATCTGAAAACCTACCGCGTCGAAGTCGTCGCGATGCTTGCAGTTCCTGTCGCGATTGCGTGTCCGATTTGATTCACTTTCTGTCGCCACCGTGTGGCCGATGGCGTATAGAGAAGGCTACACTTGCTGTCGCTCGAATTACACAATACCATATATAGCATTGTCTTTAATACTTCTTTTTGACTTTAATACTTCTTTTATAATTACGAATCGGTTTTTTTAATGTTTTTTTTCGTAAATAAAATAAAATACTTGATTCGTATAATGAATAAATACGGTGTAAAATATGTCGTGTTTGGTATCATTTTAATTTGAAAAATCTGACCAATATATTAAACAAATTTTCATGTATAAAAAATTGGAAATAAGAAAGTTAAGTAATCGTTTTTATGTTAGCGTTACAATGTATGTATTCATAGTAATCTACGTCGGCATGCGGCGGCTGCCTCTCAGGTTACAATGTAGTTTCGTTCGCCTCGAGTCTCGTTCCATCTCTTTCTTTTATGAGATGTCCCCAAATACAAAGGCGAGCCGCGACGATCGATAATCATGTCTTCGGATTCAGTTCGTGACGACTTTCGATTCCTACTTGGCGACACTAACTGAATCATTACTGTACGACTGTCGCTATATGCATACATATTATATATACAGGGTGTCCCAGTTATTAGGGTTCAAACTTTGTCAATGTATTCTATGGCACAAAGTGAAAAAAAAATGTTTATGCAAACATAGGTTATATAGTACTTTGTTAAGAAGTTATAACAAAAATTCGTTGCTTATCTAAGACATTTAATAGTCCGCATTTGACTTGGTTTTACGGTACGTCAACCACTATTGGGACCTTCAGTTAAAATTTTACTAAACCTAATAAATCTCATTAAAACAGAAAGTTTCGCTAAATCTCAAAAATAGCCTGAAATCACGTGCGCACAGTGATCATAAACTGTACCTAAAACCAGCCTTAGTACCCTGCAGCGACGCGCACTGGCTGCGATTCTTCGAATTCTTTACACTACAGCTATCACTGGCGAAAATTCATTTCAATGTTCCGTGACCTCAGTTAGTAAACACAGCTTATATAAACACACTGAAAAACACAATATTGTTGATCTAAGTAACAGCAAGTTGATTAGTATTCCTTTTTTGAATTTTTGTTATAACTTCTTCACAAAGCTCTATACAATCTATGTTTACATAACAGTTTTTTCTTACTTTGTGTCATAGAATACACTGACAAAATTGTAACCTTAGAAACTGAGTCACCCTGTATGTATATATGTATATACGCTCGTAATAAATCTTAATCGAAACTCACGGATCACGTTCAGATGAACGATGTGGCTGATCGGCGTCGCCGTGGAGACCTGGCACTCGTAGAACCCGGTGTCCCGGATCTGCGGATACTTGATTTGGAGCGTCCAGTTGTCCGCGTGTGCACTGTGGATCACTCGAAATCGTTGATCGTTCGTGTACGTGTACTGACCGACCGTGAGCAAATGGGTGTCCCTGTGCCGTATCCAGGACACTTGTAACGCCATCTGCGAAAAGGGAATACACAAATATTTACAAAACCGTTCGGCTGTATGCTAGGATGTTTCGAGGAACAGCGGTCGTTTCAAGGAGAAGCG
This sequence comes from Augochlora pura, assembly GCF_028453695.1. Taxonomy (NCBI): domain Eukaryota; kingdom Metazoa; phylum Arthropoda; class Insecta; order Hymenoptera; family Halictidae; genus Augochlora; species Augochlora pura. The sequence continues at coordinate 4,245,290 of NC_135773.1, read as the reverse complement.
GTCGTTTCAAGATCAGTGACTAAATATTACGACTAAATGTTATATAAAATATGTAGAAATCGTG
>NC_135773.1:4243098-4244726 GCF_028453695.1 Augochlora pura | reverse complement strand
GACTCGTTTAAGTTCCCTACTCAATTCTATCGGCGATGAAATAACAGTCTCCGCGGATCGGAAAAGTTGGCCTAGGAAAGGATTGCTTCATCTTCCGAATTTTCTCGCGCATTTCTCACGATTCGGCGGACGGAAGAAGACCGGCGGCGACGGCGACGGCGACGGGGGCTCGTAGTTTTGCAAACGGACAGGACATTTTCCCTTGTGTAGCGTGCGTGGAGCGCCGTTACAAAGGTAGCAAATATTTACACGTCGCTAACTCGGTATGTCCAATTATCGCGTCCCGAGGCGTTTTATCTCTCGCGCTAACTTCCCGACGATATGCAAAGCGGCTCTATTAATTTTCCACTACGCTAGGAACCCGGGCGAAATCCAAGTGGAACGAGGAACGTCTGTATACCCTTGAAATTTGCAGTTCTGCGGCTCGCGCATGAAAATTCAAATCTCTTGCATTATGGAAAGCGTTTCAATTAATTTTTAATAGAGGATTACAAGTGGTGGTGCTGCAGACGCCCGGCGCTGACGTCGACGCCGACGCCGTCGCTCGCTCGCTCGCTCGCTCGCTCGCTGCTGCTGCCAAAGCGCAGCCGGTCCCCCCTTTAAATTCCCGCGTCGCTCTTAGCATAAATAGGCAACGTTATTAACTTCCAGCCGTACTTTTTCAGCCAGCCGTCGCGACTGTTGAACGAGCTTCAGTTACCCTGAAAAAAATTTTTCGTCTGGCGATCAGTCGCCGTCTTTCGCAATTACAGAAAACACCGCCGCGTGTCGCCGCTCTCTGTTGCCTTTAACGCGCGTCCCGTAAATTATGCAGTTGTGCATTATGCGTGCAGTCGGCGTCTTATAATTATCCGGGGTGTGGAATAAAGCATTGTTAAACGAAATCACTGACAAAAAATTGAGACAATATACAATATTATACAAGTTTTGAAAAAAAACAAGGGTTCTAAGATTGTTCTATTAAATAATATCTTTTATATTGACCATTAGTATTTTTGTCCAGGTTGAACAAACGGAGGAGCAATAAAGCAGAGTGCAAGTTGGAAACGAGCACCGGGTAATTAATAAAAATGCACCGAGAGGACTTTCTGAAAAACGAGACTGGCAGTTAATTATCGTTCGGTAGAAAGCCGAGCAAAACAATGCATTTTCTCGATATTAATAACCGAGACGTTGACGAGAGAATATAGAGTCGCTTGTCCAATGTCAATCCAATTATAATAATGATATTATAATGGTAGACGTAGGCGTTTTGTTGAAGAAAATGATCCATTTACTGCATTTTTACAATTTCAATACTGTGTAAAATCGAGCCATTTTGTAGAACATAAAGTTGACAGAATTTTCATAATTCGTATAAAATAAATTAAAGCAGATACGAAGAATTGTTGATCACTTTTGTGGATCTTTCTCTTCTTTTCAAAGGAGAACTGCATTTCGTTGCTGACACAAAGTTGCCATCCGGAATTTCGATAATTGCGTCAACAAAGACCGTTCCTAGATTCTCCTACGCCAGTAAGAAGAAAGAGCACACTTTCCGCGAATGGTACGAACGAAAAGCGAAGCGAAGCAAAGGTGAAATTAGCTTAAGACGTCTTAATGAAGCTCCGTAAGCACGCCTAAGCCGC
>NC_135773.1:4239787-4242998 GCF_028453695.1 Augochlora pura | reverse complement strand
CACACGGTCTCTAATTACAATAATGATTGACACGGCACAAGCGCTGGATAACGGCCGGACTACGGTGCGTTTTCAAGCTGCAATATCGTTTACGCCGCGCGCATAAGGATCGATGACTTTAATACTTTGACGGACGGTGTCACGCACACGTGACTTCATTTCGCACGGATTATATACGGCATTATCGTAATAACGGATAATCTCTGGTATGACAAAAATTACGCTCGCTTTACAAAAGCTTAACGCTGAGCCCGCTTGTTTCACAATTCCGCGAAACTTTAGAAAATCCTTTTTAAACGGCGTGCTTGAATAAATTACATTATCGGGGGCAGGCTTTATTATATAAAGCTTACAAAATGGCGTCGATCTTCTCGCTTTTGCGAAGCAAATCACTGGGACTGTGGGTTTTACGCGTTTACGAGTGATATAGAAGAGGCGCGATACGAAGCAGAACACCATTCAATTCAAAGAAGATTGACAGAATTTGTTAATATCGAAATTAGCGATATAATTACGATTATAATTAGTGCGTGATAAGGTGTAGTTCGAGGCTTTAACAGCTTGCTAAACAGGTAATTATGATTACAATTACGCCGTGTTTGGTGTCAGCTTAATCAGAAAAACGAAACAAAAAGTATAGTAAACATTTCTTATAAAACAATCAAGAATAAAGAAATTGCATTGAAATAACCTTAACATTGCGCAATCGCTTCCTTTACTATAATAAACAGAAGCATCCCGTATCCCATCAAGAAATAATAAGGAACAATCTTCACCGCAATTGTTCACGTTTATACACCTCGCTCTTCGCGATAATCCGAACAGTTTCGCGCGACAACGGGCACGGATTTGCGAGCGCGAAAAGGGTGAACCGGTCGTCGGAGACGACCCGGCAGGATTTCTTCGGGACGGGAGGCGCGCGCCGCGTCCTTCGCCCCCCTCCCCCGTCCCCGCGGGAGGATCGACCCCACGGGTCGCAACGGTTGATTCCCACCGGTCGAGAAATAACAGAGCCCCGCCATTTCTTCCCGATATCGAATTGGAGCGTTTACCTGCGTCCTAGGGAATCGCCGGGAGCGAAGTGAGTGGCTCGTTTAGGCGGATCCGGCTGTCTGCCGACGTGGCATGGATCGTTTCGCCGGGGATCCGGGGGATCGGGTCCCGTCGCGATCCTTATCGCGTTTCCCGCAGAATTTTGTCGGGGAACGAATGCGAGTTGTCGTCGCCGAAATTCGAGCCGTTCCCGGAGAAGATGTTCGTTGTCCGTCGAGCGGCGGCGCGATATCCGAGACGATAAGGCCGGGGGGAGAGAGAGAGAGAGAGAGAGAGAGAGAGACCGGGGTGGGTGGGACAGATAAGGGACTGGCACACCCTCTCGAAAGAAAACGGTAGCTGGAAGTAGTCAAGATGCCGCCAGCTGTCCGTAACTGTCTCGCGCTATTGCGGACGAGTTCCCCTTTGGCTCCGACGGTGCACGCGCGATCCTCGAATTCGCCGTAATCTTGTTCGAATAAGGAGGAACTGCTGGAAGATACGGAGCAGTTAGCCGGGCGCCGATACGGAGCAACCTTGAATATTAAGGCCTGGTAAACACGTGCTCGACGAGCTTCCTTAACACTCTGTTAACCACTTGCGATACGATTCCTTTTGCGCCGCGTTGATTACTCGTCCGTAATTGTTTCAATAATACGACCAGTCTCAATTTTTGTTTCTTTTATTGTCTCTATGTACTCTTATTCCTAGTCTTCGATATAAATTTATCTTTATTTCGATTTGGAAGAAATTAATAATGTTCATATTTAGTAGATCTTGCGTGAAATCTGTACCACGAGCCTGACTCGTTATTAACCCTTTCCATTCGAGTGGCGCTTTTGAAGCGCCAATGAAAATTGTTACATAATTAACAAAATAATGTTGACATTATTAAATACCCTTCTGTTAAAAGCATAATAGTTTTACGAGTCTCATATAGCAAATTATACTAAGTACTATACTATAGGTGGTCAAGATAGCAATTTTGGATCTAAGCTTAATGGCTTCGAGTGCAAAGGGTTAATAATGCAAGGGGTTAACGCGACGTCTATAGAGACTTCGTACGGTTAAATTCATCTCTTGGCTATTCGTAAAATATCTTCTTCCGATTTTTTCTGCTCAATTAACGCTCTCATCTTTCTCTCGATTTTCGAACAGCATTTCGAACGTCGTCTCGAACACAATGGTCTTCTACCGGCTGACGACACGCGCGAGTAGTCGATAAGTCGGCAGCCAATGCACGAATGAGTGGTGAATGATTAATGTAATTAGATGGCGTGCGACAGGAACATATGCGAGCAGGTGAGCGACGACATTGTATAACCAGCGTCGAGCGCGGTGTAAGAAGGAGACCTTGTCCCCGCTCTTGCGAGCTTAAAGGTTTACTTTGGATATAGTCCGCTAGGCGCTCTAGCGAAACTTTCGTGCTATCGGTGGGAGTTTCTACCGCGTGTGTGGTGCCCACTATAGTAACACTACCATACCAGTGCTTCACTTATGCAAATGTAATTTACAAAATTAATGTGAGCGCCGATGTTTCATTAGCGCCTCTCGCGGGAACTGATTATCGAAATAAGTTAATAGCGAAAATATCTTTGACCAGTTTGATTATCCATGGGATCACGGAAGATAAATTTATACGCGTTGTAGGGGAACCGTCTGTTTTAACCCTTTACACTCGAGTGGCGACTCTGCGGCGCCATTAATATCGTTACAGCACGTTCCAAAATTATTTCTATAGACATCGGCAAAGTTCAGATTTAAAAAATTATTGAAACTTTAACTGTCGTATAAGTCACGAGACTCGATTTCGTACGCATAAAATGAATGTTGTTATGTAAAATGGAAATACTAGAAACCAGAAAAATGATTTTAGATTTGCAGTTGAACTGGTTTCGAGTGCAAAGGGGTACACGAATGTACACGTTTCACCAGCGAAAGTTGAAAATAAAAATCACCGATCCCGCGTTCTGTTCAAGGATCCACGTTCGTTCGGTTACGCTAAAAATTCATGTAAATATCGTCGATCACGTGCTCGGGGCCCGTGAATCGACCGCGGAATCCGCGCAACATATTTCGCGAACCCGAAAAAAAAGGAGAAGAAAAACCTTTAAAATTCGACCGTCGGTGTTGTTCGGACACACGCGCGGCGTTTGTAAACGCGGCGAAAAGCACGGGG
>NC_135773.1:4239391-4239687 GCF_028453695.1 Augochlora pura | reverse complement strand
GGGGGGGGGGGGGGGGTCCCGGCCTACGCGGTACCAGCGCGCAACGGTCGCTGTAACAATCTGTGCTACGTGCTTCAAACACCGTTCTCGTATTCCGTGGGACGCGGAGCCCCGCCGGCCGCGCCGACAACGAAATTAGCATTTTTTTCGGTCGCTTTCCACTCGCACGAGTTTAAGCGCGTTTGTTTTATCCGCTGATGGAACGGACGGCGTTAGGCCGCGCGACGGCGCGATGGAAAATAAACGCGAGCCACGCTTTACCGCCTCTCTCCCCCCCCCCCCCCCCCCCCCCCCCC
>NC_135773.1:4226467-4239291 GCF_028453695.1 Augochlora pura | reverse complement strand
CTGGACGCGCGGCCGTCGCGGGAACGCCGGGGCTCTTACGCGCTTTTTGCGGCCGGGATTTAGCCGGAGCAGACGGCAGACGTGTTATTTAATGCAAGCGCGCTCCGTGTACGTTATCGTACTTGTTACCTCTCGGCACGTTAACAATTTCCTCTGTCTTTACGCCGGCGTCCGCGCGCTTCCTGTTCCACTCTGACCTCTTCTTATTCTTCTTCTTGTACCTCTTTTCTGCTCTCTCTTTTTCGGCTTTACTACATAATGCACCGCTTGGTTAAATCCAGTAATCGTCTGTAAATAACCACGTGCACTGGCGCTTGATACACGAACGAGTGTGTTAAACGCTGCGCTTCGAGGCGATTCGACAAATGAGACGACTCGGTCTTAGACGAAGAATTGTACAGAGATATGAACGCTAATTTTGTCCGTTAATAATATCTGTTAATAATATCTGTTATTAATATCTATTATTAATAATATTATCTTGTGCTGTATATTTTAAAACAGTTTGGTATAAATATTTTTGGAACGAGTATTTCTGACTTTTCGCAGTATTTTTTCTTCATAAAATAGAGCATGTGCAATCTCCGCTGAATAAAAATAATTTCTTAAAATTGTTTATATATTTTTCAAATAATAAATGAAAAAATTTTGATATTTCAATGCTTTTATGGAACGGACGGCGTTAGGCCGTGCGACGACGCTTAAGCTAGAGAATAAATGCATAGTATATGTACCTTTTCTATCGCGGCGCTTATTGTGTTAAATAAACTCAGTCATAGTTCAGTCACTCGAAGCCAGTCATAGTTTTCATCGACCAGAAAAATAGACAACGTTGCAACGGAACCAACATTGCGATTTCAACGCCACCGGGTATCCCGGCGTATCATACAAATTAGACAAGCCCGGTTAAATCAATTTTCCCCGGCGTTACCTTTAATCCCACATTTTTTTGTGGCCCCTGTTAGGAGTTCGTTAACCGGACATAACATCCGGGGACCGGACCGCAAGCCTCGGCACCCAATTAGCCAAACCGAATTTACGAAGCTAAAGTAATTTACATCGTGCCCGGCCGCGGGAACCGTCCGCTTTTTCTTGCCCCCACCCTCCGCCGCCGCCGTCGTCGTCGGGTTCCGACTTTTCCCGCGGTAACAAAGTCCAAGATTAGACCACGCGACGCGAAACAGACACGAGACAACGCCGGACGTCCAATCGAGGGGCATCGGGCGGAGGACGTATGTGTATTCGAACGGGACGCGGGCAACAAGAGCAAGGCGAGGCTAAAAACTATTTTGTCGGACGATTCGAGCGTGGCTGGATGGAGATTGCCGGGTCGGAATTGCACGAGGAACGGGGTGCAATCCCGTGGGATAAATAGACCAAGCACTACGGCCGACCTTTGGGGCAGTTACGATGTCCCGAGATAAATCGACTGAAAATCGACGAACGACGCACCGAGAACCGTGGATATCTTTTAGGAAAATTTGCCGGGTCCCCATTGTCGAGCCGCGCGGGGAAAAAAAAGAGAGAGAAGCGGCGGCCGCCATTGTCCCACGTTTCGCGACGCGTCGGTAGGGCGGGCCCGCTCTCTTTTTTCTGCGAAACTTACCCAAAGACAAATTAACGGCGGCGCGGTCGTTTCGCCAATGTAAACGTCTTTCGGTTCTAATGGAATTTTATAGAATGCTATTTCGGATATACGCCCGTTTGTCACCGATATCGAGTGGTCAATGCGCACTCGGCAACCAGGACGAATTCGATGGGGCGATTTTTAATTCATGGGACGGGATTAATGGTATTGGTGGATTACGGAGTTCGAGCGTTTGCGACAGAAATAAACGTGTAGAGTGTACGTCGGTCAGAATTTCAGAGATAGCGAAGGAAGAGATAGGTTGTTGTTTAATTCTTTATTTAGAGAATTGTTATTAGACTTTGTAAGAATTTTGGAGACTTTATAGTCTTTTTGTAAATTTGTAGAATACTGTGAATATTTATTTTACTATACTAAGCGGTGTATATCTTCGTCTTAGCTCTCATACGATTCTGTTCTGTTTTATATATTTATTAATATTACCTTTTTATGCAAATTACATTTTTCTCTCATAACCCTTTACACCGAAGTGACGACTCTAAGGTGTCACTAAAAATTGTCACATCTCATTTAAAAATAATTTTTTACGTTTGAAAAACTGTTAAAAGCGTAACGTTGCACGAGTCACAAAATTCAATGTCATATACATAAAATGCACTAGACTATATATAATAAAAATATCATAAGTCAGTAAACTATTTTCAATTTTCACATAAAATGCCTTTGGTTGAACGACCTAATAATCAAAGCCTAAATGTTTAAACACGTATGTCGATTATAATTGTTTCATAAATTTACAGATCCAAAAGATTACCAAATAAAGAAAGCCCGAAGAAAGTCGATCCACCAATCCTCCATAAATCATTAAATTCTCAAAGTTCGCGCGACGCACAAAGACGCGTACGGTCCCTGTTTTTCGGCGAATTGGCCGCAGCTTCGGTTAGCATAGCCGAATATTTTTAATTGAACGGGTCACCGAGTACCACGTACCGCGGGCGCAAAACAATTCGGCCGTACTTTGCGTTCCGTTCCGTTCCGCATTAAACGACCGATCGCAGCGGTGCGTTAATTTTCAGCGATCGTTTCGCGGTTCTTCCGCGCCCGCACAAAGGGTAAACGCGGCCGAGACGCGTTGTAGCCGCGCCGAAAATATAAAAACGAATTATGGATCGGGCCGTCGTTTAAATCGACGAAACTCCCTCGCGAGTGCGCGTAGCACGATCGGCCACTGGAAAAACCCTTCGCGCTGACGCTTCTTGTTAATAGTGTGTAATTAGGTCTCCGCGCGTTGCCCGGATTTCAATGGAACACGACCGCGGACATTACCGAGCAAATTTCAATGCCGCGTTTCGTATTTTATTAACGCGGCTGTTCGTAAACGGTAATCCGAGCTGCTCGGGCACCTGTTTCAATCGTAAGCACGGAACGCGTTACGTGATCGTGATGAAAATTGTTCGCCATTTTTCATTCGATTGAAAATATTCTGTACTGTTTTATTTGGTTTAAAGGTCTTCAGTTTTAAGGACGTTAATTAGATTTATTATTTTCTTACTGTCGGTGAATTGATAATTTAACTATAATCTTTAATTTGGATCACTTGTTGATCGAGGACGTTGTTTCTAATTTTCTTTTAACCCTTTGCACTCGAAGTCATTTAATCTGTAAATCTGAAATAATTTTCTATACATGCGAAATTAATTTTTGTCAGTCATACCTACAGTTTCACTACTTAACAATTTTTTAAAACTAAACTTCGTTGGTATAAAAAATTATCTTGAAACGTGATAGGACAATTTTAATGGTCAGAGCCACCACTCGAGTGCAAAGGATTAAATAATAACAAGATAACAGTGTAACCGTAATTCTTAATTTGGATCTCATTGCTATGTTGATTAAAGGCAATTAAAGTTATTTCTGATTTTCTTTAAATAGTAACGAGAATATAGTCTCTTATATAGTACTCAAAGAATTGTTCACTTTTCTCGTGATAAAAAGTTCTCTTCATTTTATTATACAGAAAGTAAACCAATTGTAACATAGTGAGATTAGAATTAGAAACCTTTTGTATCAAAGCACAGGCATTTATTTATTTAGATACACAATGGACTTTATCGTTCGACGTACTATTATGTAATCCTGTCGTAAAACTGCGGGCAAATTGGGTCAGAGTGTTCTTACAGGGAATTTGTTGACTAGGAATAATCCTCGTTAAGTAACGTAATAAATGGCGCTGGTAGCTCGTAGAAAACCGTCACCCTTATAATAATAATACAATGCGCGTTAATTAATATTTACGATCACTTGAACATACTAAGTCGTCGAGTGCGCGCAGAGCGAAGGTACTTAAGTGCAAGTATTAGAAATAATCCTTTTCAGTAGCTTGGGCAAATTCGAAATTCGTTCACCCTTCGCACTCGAGTGACGACACGAAGGTGCTGTTAAAAATTGCTATACTATTTTTTGAAATAATAGCATCAGACTCGATTGTATTTTTTGAAAAACTGTGTAGAATTATACATATTGCCGATAGGCTTGATTTCACTTGTATAAGTCGTAATAAATTATATAAAATAGAAATATTGTAGACTGGAAATCTTTTTAATTTCGAGTTAAAATAGCTTCGAGTGGAAAGGGTTAATATTTCTATAGATTCATTTATTATAGTGATTTATAGTTTTCTATAGATTTATATACATATAGTGATCTTTGTGCTTTCACAGCAAATTGAGTTTACGATTATTGCTATCGGACTGATTAAAAGACAGATATATTTTTCTGCCGGATGAAAAATATATTTATTGAAATTTCAAACTCTGTCTAAGGTATTCGATAAATGGTCTTAATAATTACAGAAGCTGTAGCGTTGAATAAAAATGACTCTCAAATTATTCCTCTCAATTAAAACATGAATCTCCATATAAAATGTTAAGGTTATGTTCGCCCCTGTTCCGATGAACGCTGCATTAAACGACAGCATACGAAACCAATCCGAGTAAAATAAATAAAACAGCCGACAGGTAATTCGACGAGGATACGCGAAAATCGCTGCGGAATGTAGACGCAGTTGCCGCACAATAGAAAACTTATCGAACCCTTTTCAATTCCGCCTTTTCAATCCGATCTTCATTTCTGAATCAAGTTTCGATGCTCTCTCGCCCCCCCCCCCCCCCCCTCTATACCTCGCGAAACAGAGGTGAATTTGGTCACGATTCTCGCGGGGAGGTGTTTAGGAAGTTCGTTCTGATCTTTGTACAGAAAATGGCGGGCCGGGGGTGAGGGTGGGGGAGGCCGCGGGAGTTGTTCGATTTATTCGTTTGAATGGCGCCTTCTCTGATTGCACGAACGGCCAAACATTTCGCGAGGCGACTCGGTGACGTTTGAAACGGGGAACTCAGTTTCGTAGGAAATTGAACGATCGATTTCTCCGGGAAATTCTTCCGTGATCTGCCCCCCTCCCCCCCCTGCCTCTCCCCCTCCTGCGCCTTTCGCGGCTTTCATTGTGCCGACGGGAGTCGGTCTGTGACCGCGAATTTTAATCGAAAATGTTTGGCACCCGGGACCCTCTGAGCCCCCAACGCGACCGAGTACACGGCCTGCCAGAACTTCCGCTAGAAATATTCGTTGCTGTGTGCTCGGTCTGCGGCCGTAATAATTGTTCGCCGCGAATAAATTGACGGGGCGGCTCTGTAAGGGACACGAAAGTCGTGCGCCGTGGGTCGACGGAATCAATTTGCTGTCCGCATTATAGTTGCATCCCTGAGAGTTTGTTCTCGTTCTGGAGCGACTTTGGAACGTGCCCAGAGTGTGATATAAGGATTTGTTTAAATAACCTAAGCTTTTATTGCTGTAATTCTTGTTCCTTGGAATTGATGTATAGAGAGTGCAGATTGAGTAGGGACGTATGTTTGTACGTTTTTGGATTGGTAGTAATTTATTGCAGAACGTTACTGCAATTAATATACTTTATTTTAATATCCTTCATCTTAAAATTCTTCATTTTGATATCCTTTATTTTAATATCCTTTATCTTAACATTCTTCATTTTAATATACTTTATTTTAATATACTTTATCTTGATATACTTTATTTCAATATAACCTATTTCAATATACTCTATTTTAAATTTCAAATATTATGCCTGTGTTTATATTTATATTTCTTGTATATTTATTTCTTGTATATTCTGCGGGAACGTAAATTACTACATTAAGAATGTTTTAAGTCACCGTCGTAAAATGAAGAATTTACCGCGATTCCACACTGTCCGGTGTAATGCACATTCGGGTTGCAAGTACTGTGCACGTTGCAAGAATTTCGACGTCATTATGTGTAATGACAGCGCACCCAAGCAGCAGTGCTAAAAGTGTTGAAATAAACTTTCTAAAATGAAATATGAGACGTGCATCAGCATATATTCTCTACTATACGTTATTCAAATTGTGAATGTTGGTTTTATATGAGTGAGGATGAATGAGTCGAAATATTTATATTATATGTATGAGTGTCCTATCTATTGAATAATAGGTGTACAGTAAAGACTCTCTAATTATCCTTCAGCTAGTAAATAATGATAGACAAATAGCGAAAAGAAGATAGGATTATTCGACCTTTGCAACTCGTTTTTATAATTGCTGATTGTTAACAATTATAATATTTTTGTTTAGAGGCTGACGGACAATTAGGAGAATTTATTTTATTATAGAACGTTCCCAGATGTAAGAGCCGAGTATCGACTTGTCTTTATTATTAATCATTTATATTTACTTTTAAATAAATATTTATGTCTGAACCATCTACTATATTAATCCAATCTAAATATATTAATATATAAATAAAAGTGCCCGCGGATATCGTCTCACGAAAACAATGCAATAAAACACCATTACATATAGTCATCCACGCGATAAGAATATTAAAAATTAAATTACTAACTGTTATAGAACGTAATCCCTTGCAAAGCCAGCGCTGAAATGAGACATCGACGTTCGTCGGTTCAAAGTGGAACGGTGTGTAACAAGTTCAACGCGTTCCACGAAAGTTAACGCAATCCTTTTACTCCGGAGGATTGCCGGCCGGATTTTCGAGGCCCGTAAAGTCGACGTGTACGGCCGGCCGTAAATCGTTCCCATAGAACAACAATATTGGTATGCAAAGGGCAACCGTAGGGGAGAGAGTCGGAGTAAACCGTGGGGCGTTAGAGATGTTACCAGCAGATCCCCGGGTGTACACAACACCAGAACCCTATGGTGGGTCAACTATGGGAGCTTACGTTGACCGTGTACCGTAAATTATATGCGCTCCGTACCGTCGCGTACCGGTGATGTGTGCGCCGAGCGGAAACCACGAAACGAACTTAATGGCGGCACGCATGGGATTCGCGTTGTCAAGCGGAAGGACGTACGCCATGATATGGGGGCGATGATAATACCAAGGAAGAGCGCGGGGAGGGAAGACGAAACTTCATTAGCAATAAAGTAAAATTAACGAAATTATAAATGTAATAATTTTATGCTAGTTTTAATCTATAATTGTTAATGTAGAAAATATAATTTTTGGAGTATATCATTATTGTAAACGAACAGAGGAATTATAAAATTGTAATTCATATTTTCTAACGTTTGTTTGTAAAAATATTAAGCAGAGCAGATAGCTGTTGGCAATGATACACGTCCAAAAATTAAATCATTTGTTATGCAAAATTCTTGATTATGTAGTGCCAGTAGAGTAAGTAGAAAAGTGAGATTATGATCAGACGCGTCTGCTGGTTTCTATTTGGCAACACGTAAAATACGAACGTCCTATGAAATTTGGATTACTTTAGAAAAAATACGGAATGACATTAACAATTTCCATTAGCAAAAATTGTCAAAACGTGAACATACGATTTTTCTATCAAAATTCATCATATAAAAAAATAAATACGTACTATACCATGGGCTTGAAAAATGCCCACAAAAACTACGCATACGTCGTACAAAACAATTGCGAAATTAAATGAAGTGAAATATAAAATTTTATAAAATATAGATTTTTCGCCAAGCGACTTTCGCTATTTTAAACATTTAGGACAGTTTTACGGGCTAAATAGTATATAGTATTCATACAGGATAAATAGTATATAGTATTCATGTGCACCAACCTAATAAAATGCACTTTATCGCATAAGATAGAAATACTATAATTCAGAAGATTTATTTCAGATTTCCAGTGGAAGTATCTTCGGACGGCGGCGCTCGACGGGCGAGCGTCGCTGTGGACGACGGGTATTGGTGCCCGCAGTATTTTAGGCGGATATATCCGCCAGCGGTACGCAACGGTAAACACGCTTGGGCGGATATATCCGCCAGCCGTCCGCTAAGGGTCTCTAACGTCCGAGAGGTAGAGGGGAAGTTACGAAAATGCGGTAAAATGCGAGCGCAGAGCTGGTCAACATGCTTCGCGCGGTTTGTAATGGAACAGCCACGCGCCGAGGGCGAATCTATAGGCAACGTAGGAGAGCTGACGTCAGAGAAGAAAAACTCAAGTGTTTACGTTTTTCAAGCTAGGGTTCGTTCTATTTCTCTTAATCCCGACATTATTTATGACAGGTCGCTGTCACATTCCTTAGCCGACCAACGTATAATGACAACACTGTCCTAAAACTGCTCAATATCTGCCCGAGTTTCGACGGGCTAAATAGTATATAAATGAAGACACTCTGAAATATTCCATAACAGAGTTTATTAATTCGAAAGATCAGAATTTGTTTAAGACAGGCATTTCTGTATTGATATCTTGTTGAAAAAGGTGTAGTAAAGCAAACGGGGCATATTTTGATTAAATCAACAGCTTTTGAAAAAATTGTTAATTATATTAAAAAATCGTCCTGTTCGGTGGAATTGGGAGATATAATTACGACTCCCCTAGAATTTCCTCGATTTGACGAGAGGCTCGCGGTGGTGCGCGCCGAGGCGACTGGCGTGACTGTTGAAGGCGCGTTCCTTTTGCGTCGGAACCATTTTTTTCTGATACGCTTTGCACGGAGAAAAAGAGAGAGGGGAGAAGAAGAGAGTGAGAGAAAGATGGAGAGAAGTAAAAGATTGAGAGAAAAAGGAAGAAAAAAGAGAGAGAGAGAAACAGGGAGAGAAGCGAGAGAGAAAGAGTGAGAGAAGAGAGAAAAGGAAGAGTGTAAGAAAAAGGAAGAGAAAAGGGAGAGAGAGAGAGAGGGAGGCGGAACCGCGATACCGTGGAAACAAAGGGAAAAGAAAATAAAGTAGAAAGGACGCGAAATGGAGCGAGGAGAGGAGGTGAAAAATGAAAACAGGTGCGGAGGGAATAGACCGCAGAGGTAGGGGCGAAACCGAAGAGACGTGGGGCCGAAAGAAAGAGAAACGGTCCATTAGATAGAGAGAATGGTGGGACGGGGGGAGGGGGAGGGAGAATAGCGCGGAATAAGGGAAGCGCGGCCGCAAAGAAAAGGGGAAAATTGTCTACGACTTGTGACACTTTTCCCTGACGCTGTTAGTATGTCGCCGCTTTCATTCAAACTTCTGCGAACCCGCGACGCGAAAGCCGCTGAGGCGGCTACATTGTTTTCCGCTCCGAAAATATTAGTTCTTGGCCAAGTGTTGGTTTCTGTATTAGGCAGAGAAATGTAATTTTGGATGGACTGCTTTGGTCGAATTAATGATAGCAATAACGCAAAGAAAGACACTGATGCTCTTTTGTTAATTAGTCACTGTTGGTTAAAATGTTTCATTTCATAAAATTCTTGAATGTCCAAAAGTTTAAAAATATTATATATATATTTTGTTATTGTTTAAAACGTGTTATTCCATCTTTGCTCAGGTGATTCGAAAAGACAAGAGAAACGCTTATCATTATCGCCGAAAACACCACAATTAATCTCAATTTACGCCATCAGATAAAATTAAAGAAAAACATTCCATTATTATTAAAAAAACGTGTTAATCTACCTCCCATATTTCCAAAACACCCACACGTCCTTCGCACCGTATTCCACGGGAAAACCTTCGAACAGATCCGAAAATCCGAGGACACGGCTCCGGATAAATCGCGTGTTTCTGAACAGAGGCGATCCTCCATTACGGCGATTGTGAACCGGACCGCGGGGTCCGCCGTTCCTCGAACCGTGAACGTAACGAAGTTAACGCAACGTTGTTCCATTAATCGGCGCGCGTGTTACATCACGCCGCGTCCGATGCGTTGCCCGGGATTTCGAGCGTGTGCACCCTATTGCAGCCGGGGCGCCGGCGGTCGCGCGCAAAGGAATAATTCGTTTCTCTTTGGAGAGGGGGGGGCTCCATGGTTCAGCGGTTGCTCCAGTTGGATTCTTGCGCGGGGAATTATACCGCGGCAGGAGAGTTCGCGGAAATTGTGGCACGAGACGCGCGGACTTCGGGAACAGAAGATACGAATGAATGGCGGAATACACGGCCGGTACCCGAAATTTAAACAAGTGAAAAGTTTCGCTGGAAAGTTGCGTCCGGGGAGCCGCGCTGTCCGTAACTGTGCAGATGGAATGAATTCAATAGATCTCTCTACGAATAATGGGGAACTACTGGACAGAAATGTTTGGAAGACTTTGCAAATTGCGTGACGTAGATGATATTGTAATTATTATATTTTAATATTGTAATTATTATATTTTACTATTGTAATTTGTAATAATATTTCTATGTAATAATAAAATTTAATTGGTTGTTTGAGCTTAAATATGATTCTATGTGTCACGATACCTTTTATAAATTAATTACAATTAATCATAATGAATTTATTGTTAAAAAGCTTCTTGGATAGATTCAGTATTGCTATAACATTATATTAATATTTGTCTCTCGATGTTATTCAATCATCACTGCACTATAACGTAATTTAGTTAGTTCGATACGCATCGCGCAACTTTGAACGCTTCATGCAAAACGAAATACTTCTACAATATTATATACTTCAAACAATCGATTCTGCGTTGTCGTACACGATCGTTACAATATAATTTAAGCAGGATAGAGGATAGATAACGACGCCCTTATACGGCTCCCGCGACACTGTGCCCCGAGCAGAGGAGAGAGAGAGAGAGAGAAAGGAGACTTATGGAAGTCATCAGTCGAGCGAGTCGCGGTTGTCAGAAACCTCGAAGATGCCGTGATGGCGTTCCCATGACTCGGAGAGTTTGCCAAGATACACAATTGTCGCCTTTTGAACTGCGAGTTCGAAAACTCGTAGCTCGAACACTCCCGACACGTTAAGCTAACCCGGTTAAGTAATAGGATTTCACAGTTCTGATCAAGAATGTTGCGGCGCCCTGCACCTGAGTCTGCAGTCTGCGCGTTAGAGTTTGTTATCTTGCGTCGGGTAACCGAACTTCCGTAATTCGATATCGCAAGCCACGGGGATTTTTCACCCAGAAGTAATATCTACGACGGTTGTCCGAGTTACTTTTATGGACGAAATGGATCTCGGTGTTTCGAGAGGATTTTTTCGATAAACTTCGATGTGTAATTTGTTACAACGTGATCAATCACTTGAAAATGGAACTTCGACTAGCATAAAGATCTACGACTGAATTGTACATTGAAACGTGTTGGAGAGGATCATTTTTTATTAAGTTAAGGCTCCGTAGTTTCCTCTGAATTAATAAATTTATTTATTAATAGCATGATTAATAAAATATAATATATGCTTAGCTGTTAGTGCGAATTTATAGACCGATTAAAAATTATAAATTAATTTCTCTTATTCCTGACTTTTTAAAATTGAAAAGAACAGAAACCTATTTATTAAATTGTGGCATATATATAAGTATAAAATATTTGACAAATCTCGGAAAAAATTACGTCGAAAAAGAAATTCTACGAATCCGAGATCTAGGCGGATATTTTCGAATTTTTAAAATTGCAAAGAACACAGCCTTATTAATTAAATTGTGCCAGATTTAAGCAAAAAATATTCTAAAAATCACGGAAAAAATCGCGTCGAAAAATGAAAATCTATGAATCAGAAATCTCGATTAGAGTCTCGCCGATCGAACGTGGGCAGAAACCACGAGCATCCATGCATCAGGTTTTTGCGTTCAAAGCGACGTTTGGCCGACCTTCGCCTCCGCGATGCAGAAATAAAAATAACTACGAGGGGGATCCTCGAACGCACGAAATCGAGCTTTTCGAAGGATCCGAAGATTCTGCTCTATGGACGTTTATGGGTCGTGATCCGATTTTCCAATTTATCGCGTCGACTGTTCTTTCGTGAATGCATAGGATACATGCACGACGATCCCGCGGACAAATATATTCGTTCGGTAATCCGAGATCCGCTTTTATGTCCACGGTAATATCTTGTGTCGAAGGTTTCTCTGCCTGCCCCTCCCCCCTCCCCCCAATGCCATTCTTCTCGTTTTACCCTCTTTTATGAATTCTACTTTGCATTGCGCCGTGATATGACCAGGGCATGATCGACTCGTTGTTCTACGAAGTATTTCGTCTACGGAGAGGTTATGTACCTGTTTTGAAAAACACGTTTGGTAGGATTTATTATTATAATTTAATTTTAATATTTACAGATGTTGATTCTATATATTTTGAAATCGAAATGCAATTATAGAGTGAGATGTGAATTTTTATAGAGATTGTTGTTTTCGTACGTGGTTTTGTAAGAATTAGAATTAGAGGGATGTTTTCTTCGACTATCAGAAGATTATTTATTGCAAAATCAAGATCGTAATGTTATTAGACTTTATTAATTTATACATTTTCTTGCATTTTCTTGCACTCTGATAACTGTTATAAGGAACCGAAATATAAGCTTTTTATTATTATCTATAGTCG
Organism: Augochlora pura; assembly: GCF_028453695.1. Lineage (NCBI taxonomy): Eukaryota > Metazoa > Arthropoda > Insecta > Hymenoptera > Halictidae > Augochlora > Augochlora pura. The sequence continues at coordinate 4,226,880 of NC_135773.1, read as the reverse complement.
TTGACATCTGACTTAGCAATAGTAACAATAATAATAATAATAATCAGTAATAATAATCAAAAGGGAAGGAGCCCTTTGCATTGTGACAATATGTCACACTTGTAGCCTAACGAAAGAGAAAAAGAAAATAGTGGTGCAATAAAATAATAAGTGGTAATAACAATGAAATAAACTAGAAAAAAAAAATTGAGAAAAGAATAGCCAATAGTACAATAACAAATTATTGAAACAGCAAAAGAATGATTTCGAAGTAATAGAAGGAATTATAAGAAAGAAGATCACAGCAACATGTGACGCTACGAATTACAATAAATAAATAATTATTACGCAATGACATCTCTGCATTAATTAAAACAATTATAGCCGACAGTTTCAGCAAATTGGTTCAAGACGGAAAACTCCGTGAATCGACA
>NC_135773.1:4204665-4226367 GCF_028453695.1 Augochlora pura | reverse complement strand
ATATTGGGTCGTTCGGAAAGTCGTTTCGTTTTTTTCTTGGTGGAAATGAAACACAATAGATTACTAAACAAAAACTATTGCCAAGAATCGAAGAAAATTTTTAGCAAACAAGACTTACTATATCAGTTGTCCAAATATATAATGATTATGCAGCTTAAGCGTGAAGTTGGCTGTGAAAAGAATTAAGTCTTTTCTTGGGAAAAACGAAATTACTTTCCGAACAACCCAATATCTCCCATCGCGAAACGCGGACTCGCGCGCAGAATCGCGATCTCGGCGGAGGGAAGCGTTTCGACGTCGGCCAATTTTTCCGGGTTTCTGAAAAAAAAAAGCGGGCGGCGCGTAAAATTCGCGAAGGCGTCGCCCAGCGAATATTCGATGTTTCACCGGGCCCCAACGGGAGAAACCGTGTCGACAGACACCGAAGTGGTGCCCCCGTGCGCCGACGGGCGATATTATCGCGCGGCGCGCAAAGTGCCATTAAAATATAATTAACGTCGCTATAAATTATATTTACCGGCGGCCCCCGCGTATGCGTGACCTGTAATTCGACTGCGAGAACCGCCGCGACGACGCGAACCCCGGCCCCGACAAGTTTTATACCGGTTTTAATATACGGATATTAATAAAGGGATGCCGGGGATGTAACGCGGGCACAGCGCCGCCGACGTCGCCGCGGCGATGCATTAAAGACAACTTATTGGATTCTTCGGGTGACAAGCGATTAAAGGATTTATCCTCTCGCGCGGATCGTTTACCAGCGATATTCGGTGATCGAGGTATCGCGCGATCACGGGGTCGTAAGCATCGAAGCTGCCGCGCCCTTTAATATTCCAAGGGGACTGCAGAGAGACGGCGAGCGCCGTCTAGTCTTCGTCTCTTGAAAGTAAAATTGCAGTGCAAGTGGTACGACCGGTAATATGGGGCATCGTAAAGTCTCGATAAAGAGGTGACGAACTATAAAGTATATTAGTTTCAGAGGAGTAAATAAATCGTGGCGACGATTGGACGGCAATCGTTATTGGAGGAGAAATCTTCTCCAGAGGAGCTTCTGGAGTGCGAGTGGAAATGGCAAATGTTATATATGTGCACATTACTGATGAGTTTAGAATTAAAACCCAGTTTCGAAGTTGTTCTATGCTATATGAAATGGACGACAGTGTATATGTAAATGATTATGATATTTTGATACTAGTTGTAAGATAAAGGTTATGTACATAACCTTAATATAAAGGGACAGGTCGATTAAGATGGCTAAAACTGCTCTTAAATGTTTTTTAATGATTATTTTACTATTTGGTATTTAACCAAGAAAAATTTGTTTGTGCAAAATTTTAACCTTGCTAATTTCATAAAAAGAAAAGATACAGAAACACCGCCTCTTTTGGATATAACATCCACCCTCTTTTGTATTAGCCGACTTCATTTGTATTTGCCCTCTTCGTTTAGTTTGGTTCCATCTACTTTGAGTTTGACCACGCCCCTTTTACATTAATCCCGCCCTTTTTGAATTAATCTCGTTTACTGTGGGACTAGAACCGCCCCTTTGGGTTTGATCCGCCCTCTTTTACGTTGCTCCCATAAAATGAAACTACAAGAGCCTATACAAACGTATTTTTCAAAAAATATGAATTCATTTATCCCAAAATAAATACAAAATAAATTAGAATATACCTTTTATAGTCTCAAACCAATGAAATTGATTCTATTACAATAAAAATCGCAATTTTTCCTTAAGAACGCAATAAACTATTTAAATTCCCACTTAAACTTCTATTTAAATTTTTAATTAAATTTTCACCCGATCTTCCATTTTAGTTTTCGATCACATTTACAACTATCACAGCGTAATCACCGGGAAAAGCATGACAGTCGTAGGCAGTGAGAAACAGCGAGCCATTTATTTTCGTTCCCGTGCGGCAAAAACTCGGAAACGGACGCCGATTGGATTCGTTACAGTGCCGGGGTCCAATCGAATATTCTTTAGTTATCGTCGACCGGTAAAACACGTCGCATCGTGTGACGGGAGGGAAAAAAAGGGTAGAGAGCCCCATCGCCGTAGTCAAATCGAACGCTAACCGGTTCGACATGCTTGCCCTGTCGCAACGCGTCGGCGTCGCGAGGGCTCGATCGGCCGATGCTGAAGTGGCGTCGAGACGCAGTTTAGCGCTGGACGCTTCACCTGTTGATACCTTTTTCTTTTTTTTTACACGTCGCCGTCGCCCCCCGTTAGCGCCCGTTAAACCGCCGCGATAGAATGGAGCAACAACGTAATCGCGACACCGTTTTATAGAAGAATGGCTGAACGAAGTGTCGCGACTTGTTTAATATGAAACAACGACAGATATCAAATTAAACAATCTTTTTATATTTAGAAGTTTTATGGTCAATGTAAGTTCAATATTTAGATAGTTGTAAATGTTGTAATATTTATATTGTTATTTAATTAACAGGTTCTTTTCGTTATTTATAAGTTGTGACGTTATGATGCTTTCTCTTAGCTGTTCTTTGATGATGATTTTATTATCTTAAAACTCTCTAGATGAAATGCTAAGAAATTAATATACAGACATTATTAAAATCATAAATACATATATATTTAACTTAAGCTTCTTTTAATTGATTAAAACAATTTTTATCTTACTTTTAATTTAATTAAATGGCAAACTCGAACTAACATACACAGTATAAGATATATTAAGCAAAAGTACAGCAGAAAATACAGAAAATGTTACAAATACATTTTTAATAAATTTCCGTTATATTATTAAACCTTTGAACTCCGTTGTCCCCTCTCGGGGGACATGACTAAACATTAAAGTTTATTAGCGATTTGCAACTATTTCTCGATGCCTACAAATTCATATAAATCGAATATTATTATAATAATATTATATATACATATACATATACATATATACATATATAACGTGTACTATATAATAGTATAAATGTTCATAAACGCTGATAGATAACATCGATGATGGCGCAGAGTACAAAGGGTTAACATCAGATTTTGCGAAACTGTTGTAACTACCCGAAATTTGTGTATCGTTTAGGGTATGGAAACGATTGGAAATTAGCAGAAGTTGCCGGATAACGCGGAGGGGTCGTTGGATAGTTGGCCCGATTGTTGTTCGATGGGAACCGGCCGCGCTGTCGGCTTATTATTTAACGATAATGAAACAGTTCATCGCAAAACGTTGCGCCGGTGCTCTTGAATCTATTCCAGTCCCGCGACGATAATCCCCGATTAACAGGGGCTGCTTAATTAAGTACGCAATTCGTGTAACGCCGGAGACAGTGGCGTTTCGATCGGGCCCCGGCATCGGGTTCCCGTTGTACAGCGATGCGGCGATACCGTTGTGCAACATGTAGCTCTCTCCCTCTCTCTCTATCTCTCTATGTCTCTATCTCTATCCCCGTGTAAATGCGCCGCTGTTTGCGCAAAATGATCTTGTTTATCGAACGAAACGATAATTCTGTCAGCGCCGGCCTACCATCCTGTCCACTTTTCCCGAAACCGGATTTCTACGGTCCGCACGGAAAAACTCGCAATAGGGGCGGGCGTGCCGGCCGGCTAAATCGATAAACGCGGAACCCGTTGATCACGCCCGTAATCGCGTGATTTATAATCGGTCCGTATCAAAATCGGAATTAACATGGACATTTGAATTGTTAATGGATCTGCACTAATCAAATAGCCGTCTCATCGAATGCTACCCGGCTGCGGTGACAACGCGTCGAACACCGGTTTTAGGACGAAAATTCTATCCACCGGGGGGTCGCGATCGTGCGAATTCAACGCGTTGCCGCCGTTCTTTATTAATATGACACCGTGGATTTTCCTGTCAACGTTCGTTTTACAACGTCTACCTGTTCCACAGATATTTGTGGGAAATATTTGGCTCGATATTATTCCGAGTATCACCAGAATTAATATAATTCGCGGGAATTATCGAGTCGAATTTATTTGTTAGAATAGTAATTAGAGAATAGTTTTATTTGTTTAAGTGGTACAATATTGGTTTAGAATATGAAACGAAATTTTATAGGGCAAATAGTGCATCTATATTCTTTTATAAATATAGTACAGAATTATTGGGATCAACAAGTAGATGCAGTAAAGTACTTACTGCACTATACTTCGACGCACGGGACATCGATTCGCATTGATAAACCGATCAGGATGTCGCAATGAATTTGTCAGCCGGCGACACGAAAATAAACAGCCCGGCGAACATTTTCAGTTCCCTAGTCGCGACGAATAATTAGATGCTAATTACCTATCGACTCCGCTCGTTATAAATACCCGTGTAAATTATATACGAGCCATTACCATTATCAACGTAACGAAAGTAAACGGCGGCGCGTGCAGGTCAGCGAACAATGACTTTCGTTCGAACAATGAGCAGTCGGATACACGGGGCGGCGTTAATGTTTAATTAAATTTCTTTTTAAGCAGCACAGGCAAGTTGTCGAATCGAGAATTATTAATGGCCACTTCGTCGCCGACGCGCCACGTCCGTTTAATATTTTAACACTCCGGCGGTCCGCGATGAAACCGGGCGTTAATTCCGTAATCGAGAATGTGACATTCGAATTTCCCCCGTTCCTTGATTTTCCAAATTGATAGCCATTGACACGGGCTCGCTCATTTATCACGCGGTACGCTTTCAACGGGATTAATACAAGAAAAAAAATGGCCACTCGCCGCCGCCGCCGGCCGATAGAATAAATTTTTCGGTGCATCGAAAAATGGAAAATAAACACCCGGCCCTTTTCGCTGTTCTTCTAATGTCGGACGTCGATCCGTCGTCGATTTTAATAAGCGACGGGAAGTCGATGTTAATTATTAATAATTGGCTAATTAAAACGGTCCGGGATATACACTTCCCCGGCGATGCCGTATTTATTCACGCGCGCGATCGTTGTCGCAACATTGTTTCTTGAACATTGAATACTTTATTGGAAAAATTCATTCCAGAGAATAAGAATGTCTCTTTTAGTTTATTCGAGTCTTAATTTATTTAGACTTTTTTCAGATCGTTACATTTATTTTATTTGTTTTAGCTCATTATTTTAAACGAGGAGATCATTTGGGTAATTCTCTTTTTGCTACTGTTTAATTTACTGTGCCTTTTATATGAACATTAAGTGCGTGTTATACAATTATACATTGACTATACAATTTGAAATTACGTAAAGACGAGATTCAGTATAAAAATCTACATTGTGAAAGAAATTAAACATAACTAAGGTTATGTCATGAAATTAAACAGAATTAAGGTTATGTCACGAAGTTAAACAGAAGTAAGGTTACGTCAAGAAATTAAACAGAACTAAGGTTATGTCACGAAATTAAACAGAACTAAGGTTATGTCAAGAAATTAAACATAACTAAGGCGGCTATAGACAACTATGAAACATAACTATAGTCACGTATTTAATATTTTTCGTATTTTATAGGCATGTATTTATAATCAAAAGTTCTGTTAATTTTATAACGAGAGGATGCTATTTCGATTCGTCAACCATTAATACACTTCTCATAGACGGATGATTATTAATTAATATCAGCGAGTTGAAAACTAAAATTTGGCACAACGCTGAAATTGAAAATCGAAACAATGGGTTTCAAAGCTCGATCACGCATCCGATCGATCGAAAAGTACCCGAAGCGGGCAACCAGAACAGATCGCCGCTGACAATTTCGTCTTCACGGCTGTCAGCGCTATCACGGTGTCAAGAGGCGTTAATACCGGGGGCCGAGCAATACCTAATTAACGCCCGAGACATAATTAAGTATTCATACCGATCACGGCTGACAGAGCCGCGCATCCTGTTTCCACGGGCACGCGATTCTGTACAATATCTCTCTATCTCCGAGCGCGGTTCCATTATTAGTAATCGTCGAACTGATAAGCTGTAAGCAGTTTCCAGTCGGACGCTCTCAAATTCGTTGAGCGTGATATCGATTACGTTTTACCAATCGTTGTGCAACTGAAACTCTACCGGGGCCCGTTTTGTTCGCTCCATTTCTGCCCCGATTGTCGCCACTTTTTACCGGCGTCGGCTTCCTTTTCTGTCACGTTTTCGAGTTCCCAAAAAATTCTTCTGTCGCGTTTGTCATCGCGTTTGTTACCTACCAGCGCGTCGGAGCTGCGAGGAAGCTTTGATTCGATACACGAGAACGGGGCGAATAACGATAAATGTTAATAAATCCGGATACGTTCGATGTAATAATAAATGTGGTTAGGTCAAGCGTAAGAAGAAATATACTGTACGTATTATGAATATACATATTAGTATACATGTTAATATATATATTAATAAACACATATATAATAATATTAATGCAATTTTTAGTTGATTTTAATTTTTACAAAATTTAATATAAAAGATTTTATAAAAGTTGATGCAAATTATATGATATAGAAATAAATGAAATAAGAAATACGAGATATACATACTAAAGTCGTGATTAAAATTAAAAATTATACAATATGTATACAAAAACAAATAAGATAATTATGCAAAATATTTTAAAAATTCGTATTTATTATTGCTAGCTGATGCCATAATGAAAAAATTTTTGTCATCCAAGGAACTTAATTTCATATAGCAAGGCTTCTATTAAAAACGAGTAGAAATTAATTTATAGTAGAACAGTTGCAGTGCAACAATAAATAACTGGTTGCATTAAGAATTGCCGTAGAATATTCGAGTGACGAGTTAATTCATCTTATACGCTTAACAGGTTAATAAATAATTTAATTTAGCCGTCTTTCCAGTTATGAACGAAAAACAGAGAAAACAGAATAAAGAAGAATAATTAATTATTTAATATAATTAATAATTATTTAATAATAGTTATACTATTATTTAGTAATAACTATACTATTATTTAAGAATAATTATACTATTACCTAATAATAATTATGCTATTATTGAGGAAGCGTTGATTCGTCAGTGCAGCCGGTATGCAGTGCGGAAAGTAGAAATGAATACAAATGGAGATTTAAAAATGATAACTTTCGAGGCGTCGACGTGATGGATAGGGTCATTGGGCGCGACAGTCGTAATCCTGAAGTTGACGAGCACGCGACCCAATTCCGCAGTCGCGGAAGATAGCAACAGGATCGCCGGTATCGATCCCGGCAACTTCCAGCTTTAGAATCACGACAACGCCAACTCTAAGAGTTGTTGGCTCGATATTTTGGGGAGGCGTGGAGTCCATTGACCGTATCTCGAACTTTTCCAGTTGCTAAACATCGAAAATAGGATTCTAGAGTCATTCCGCGGTGACCTTCGTAACTCTACAGCCTGTGATTACCGCGTCAGAATTTTGCAGATGAGAAACGCGATCCTCGAAGACTAGCTATAGCAATGCCTAGAGGATCATGTCATGTGCAAATTTTGTTAATCGAGTATACAGTAATATATGTGTACTGCATAGTATTACTATAATATATGGAAATACTATACGGTGTATATATTATAGTAATACTATTTTTATTACAGTAATACTATACTATATGTATACTATACTCATTACTATACTATATGTATACTATTACTATAATAAAAATGTATTACTATACACTGTATAGTAGTAAGTATATTACTATACTATACGTGTAACACAAGATATGCTCAAGTGCAAAAACAAAGAGTTGTTAACAGAATTAGATCATCGAGAATTTTATTCTAATTGTATGCAAGTATTTAGTACTATAAGCGTCGCATTAACTTCATAATTATCTGCAAACATTTTTAAGGATTTCTATGTAGCCGATTTCTATATTACATTATTCATTATTCTTTGAACAGTTCTATAAAAATATCTGTTTACTATATAGCAAACCGAACAATTTTATTTCAAATTGAAATAAGAAATTCGAACCGCCATTTTCAATCCTCTTACTTGAAGATAAAAATAACATCGATCCCTATAAATGCATTTAAATAATAGCAATTACAAGTAATTATTCCTTTATTTCATATTTCAAATATGACAAAAGAAACAATCTTCGAAATAATATGAAGCAAGAAAATTTTATTGTAAAACACCATTGCTTCGAACAAGTATATTTGTTCACAGATTTGAAGGAATAATTGGAGAAATAATTTCATCAATCTTTCAAATAATTGCGAAACAAAATACACTAAACCACCATGCCGCTTGAAATAACATTTCAATTAATATCATTCGAAACGTAACCAGCTCCGCTACACAGTTCACCGATTGAAACAACTTCCCGAAGTTACCAACAATTCCGTTTCAGCTCCGTCGCTTATGATCAGCGGAACAACCGCGATCGCGGTTTACCTCGAAACACGCTCGGGCAAAAGAAAGAAGCTGAGAAAGCAAAAGGTAAAGTAAAATGGTGGATCGCATCGCCGGCGACTAGTTTGTCTACGCAGGTTCGCTATCGGTTAATCATTCGTCTTAGTCGGCAACTGCGACCCGTACATAGTCCTTCCGACGGTTGTTCGACCCGGCGAAGAAGCTCTCTCTCTCTCTCTCTGTTTGTTCCCAGCGGGGAAGACCAACATTTGTACGGCCCTTTCACGCCATCGCTCGACAACCAAAGTAAAGACAACTTAAGAGGTGTCTCTGTTCTCCGGTGATTCCCCCGGGTACGACGGCTAGCTTGGCAAAGAGAATGCTCCGGGATAATGCCGCCGTTACTTACGTATCATCTTACGAATCCACGCATATCAATTTCAGCGTCTATGCTTAATTGCGGCGCCGCGGCCGGAGCTATGGCGGAGACGCTATAGGAAGAACCAAGATGGCCGTGTCCAGTGGTCTGGATCCTACAATTTTCGGGATTGAAAAGAAACTTGAAAGCCGTCGCAAACTGGAAATCGTGTAAGTAAATTGTGGATTTTTGTGTAAAATAAAAATTGTTCATTTGCAAGTAGCAGAAATTAAATAGAAAATTATTTCTTTTATTAAGGAGTTTAATGAGAGTCGATTGAGGTTAGACTGTACAATTTGAGTCAGAAGATCTAGATAATAGAGAGCAAAGCTTAAAATTTCAGCAAGTAAAATTCTAGGTTCCAGTGGAGCAGTGGATATCGTCTTTTTAGAATTATAATTTATTGTAAATTATAATGTTTATATTATAAATTTAGAATTATAATAAAAGCTTTGAATGGTCTCATATTCAGACATAGAACGTGTCAAATATTAACGAATTTTGTGAATAACTCTTTAATGATATATAATTAATAAATATATATAAAATTAGAGATAAAAAGAATACACTATACAATAGTATTTATATAAGTAATTATTCATTCTTAATTTTTAAGATATTTATAATATAATAAAACTCCATGAATTACATATTTCACAAATATCGCTACCTAAGATGGTAAAATGATTTTAATATTAACAAACAGAATAAACAACGAAATTGTTAATTAATAATCGAAGTGTAGATGCAGTACTCGAACCTCTACAAAGAAAGTAAGCTATAGTTTCGTACCAGAAGAAGCCCTCTTATTAGGCAACAACATCTATCAACAGAACTCTCTATCGGCATTAATTATACAAGACTCGTAACGAAACACAGTCGCATCAAGTAGGTCGCAATCTCGTTACACGAAAATCACATCTTTTAATCGTTATTACGGGGCTTATCTAAAATTACCGTGTACACGCGGAGCCCGCCTATCAGATCCCATCCCAGGAGATGAAAGATACACCCTCCATCTTCCCGGCGGAACGCGCGCGCCGGTCCTGCGATTTTTCTCCATCGATGTTTAATGAATTTCTACCCCGGGCAAACAGAGACGGAGGATTGAAAAATTACCGGGCCGTTGAGAAAGCGGGATGCCGGATACGGAGGCGAAGGGCGGAGGAGGTGGAGGTGGAGGTGGAGGTGGAGGTGGAGGTGGAGGTGGAGGTGGAGGTGGGCTGGAAATTCATCGGCCCGTTCGTGTTCTCACGTATCTCTCATTCGGCGCAATGTTTTCTTCCGATTTCCGTCCCTCGTTTCCGATACCGTTCATCCTCTCTCATGGAGATTAAACCTACGAATATTTTTCCCGGGATCTGCACGGCCGCCGGCGCAAGGCAACACTTCGATCCCGAACGTTTTCAAATTCGGTTGGATGATCGAACACCGGGTATTATCGGGGCCGCTGCGAAAATCCGTCGGCGAATTCGTGTCACGGACGCCCGCGCGCGACACCCGATTCCTGTAAACAATCTCTGACGCGCTCGCTACTTTTTTATTCAATGTATGTACATTTATATTTTCTGATATACTTTTTATATATATTTATTTTGTATATATATATTTTAGATATATATTTATTTTATACATATATTTTTTAAAAATATTAAGTAGTTGATAACATGTATGCAGAATGCACTGTATACTATATACCATATTTAGGATTATTCTGAAACAGATGATTTTTCATTAGCAGCAATGGAAAAGATGGAGGCAGCAGAATTTTTAGAAACTGATCTCAGTAAAGTAAAATATAAATCATCTGATTCTCATTGTTTCTTCTTAAAAGAATTAATTATGTACTCTACCATGTCTCTCTAATATGTCCAATATATTTAATATGTATGTTAATATAATCATAATGATAAAATTATAAAGAGCTCTGTATTCCTTCAAAAAAGCTTCCTAAAATTCGTTTAAAAAAATGGCTTCTTACATCAAAATATCTACATAAATGAACCATAGCCCCTTCTTAAAATATCAACGTAATTTAGTAAAGGAAATTAATCGACTCTCTAATTATCATGCCACATACTACGTTCATCAAATTAACATGTCCATTTTCATGTAAAGTACGAGATCGTGAACGTAATACACGCGTGTGACGTCAGTATTTGAACTCATTATAGAAAACAATGATAAACTGTGTTAAATTCGATTGCATATTACATCGATTGAAAAACATTCATGCAAAAAATGTATAATAATTTAAATTTAAATTTTAAATTAAATTTAAATTTTAGATTAAAATTTAATGTATAATAATTAAAAAATATTGAAGAGACTAGGAACTGAATTAAAAACTGCAGAGGCTCGTGTCGAGCTTCGGTAATTTCTCTGCGGGTGCAATACGGCGTCGTATCAGGTTGTATTGTTTTAATTAGGCGGATATTTATCTCGAGGGCGTAAAACGTTCGCGCCCCGGCCTCGGATTTCCCCCCGTTCCTTATTGCGCGGGCAGCTAAGACGGTGGTGAAATAATGCGGCGCATAAATAAATGTAATGCGAGAGACGGAGGGCTTCTAACGATATCGAATACACCGGCTGGCTGGTTACTTTGTCAATTGCAATTTCGAGAGTGCGCTTTTTACGATTGTGACTTTTACGGTCGCGATGCGAAGTTTAAGGACACGTTTGTGTTAAAGGAATTACTTATCAAATAAATTTAAATGGATCGAATAAAATAATGCAATACTAATGTAAAGACAATTGCATTTCCTTGTAATTGTTATTGTACAATACTGTGCGCTACGTTGAGACAAAATTGTTTAACACTAGGAACACAGAAAGTGACTATCTGGACGATGATATATTTATTCCAATTTTCGGTGATTTTTATTTTAATATTAACTTCAAGTAACAAATTTACTGAATAAATAACACATGATTTTATCTTTATAATTTCAGTAATTTTATTTTAATAATGTTATGCTTAATATCTAGGAATGCAATATTATTGTCTGCTTGGAGAAAAAATATTCTTTAAATATAAATTTTATCCTTTTAAATCTGAATAAAATTCTGTTCTCATTTCACCAATTTTTAAGCATTCAAGATAAATGCCAGAAATATCAATTTTCTGTTTCCATTAAGAAACGATTTCAATCGGAAAACTTCCAACTACGATACCAAACGAAGTTAAAAACATCGTCCAATAAAATCCATATTTTTCCTGTTGAAAAACTGCTTCAAAAATTGCTTACAAATCACACGAATTTCCACTCTAAGAAAATACCCTCCGATTAGCGTGGCCGCCTCATTTCAATATTTAATTCTGAGAGGCGAGCAGGAAAGCGCGCGGGGCGAGTGCGATTGTTCGGCGAAGTTCGAATAGATCCAATGGCCGTCGAACTACCGTGTCCATCGTTCGGTAGCCGCGAAAGGAATCCTTCGAGTACCTTTGCGGTACCGGCAACGGCTATCGATCAATCCGCATTTCTATTCCGGCTTAACGCTGAGAAACGAAGAGCTGAATACGAGGGGGGCGAAAAAGGCGCCTGCACCGTGAATACCAAATAGGTTTTTGGTTACATTTCGCGGCCTGCTACACTGACCTTTTCTCTTTCCCCGCCGATAGAACCGGGGGATTCACCGCCGTCGGCGAACCCTCGTTTCTATTCGAGATCTATCTAACGAAAACGTGCCGCGCAATCTTCCGCATTAAGACGACCCCCCGCCCATGCCGGCCGAGACTTTTCGCATTGTCCGGCGTTCCGAATCGAACGCTGGTATCTTGTCCTGTTAACGCTTCACCCTGCCGTGTGGAAAGGTTACGTTATTCTCGGAAAATTCATGGAATTTACTTGGTTTAATCAGCAATTTCTTTAATTAGATTTTGAGTGAGAAAGTTAAATTCTGCGACGTCGATTGCGATAGTCTCGCGTTTCGGGGGTTTCAACCCTTTGAACTCGAGCTGTGCCATCAAAAGTTACTCTACTGTTCTTCAAATTCATTCTAACAGTATCAGGATCGTTTGTGTTTTAAAAATTATTAATACTGTATGTATTGTATTTTTTAATAGGCTAAATTTCATAAGCGTAAACTGCAATCAATTTTATAAAATAGAAATACGATGAAATATATTTTAAATATATTTTTTATTTCGAATTAGAATAACTTCGACTGCAAAGAGTTAATCAAACTAGGTACACATTAATTTTCAAATTTAAAATATTTTTTTAACACAGATAAAGATTAATACGGGTAGTCTAGTAAAGCAGAAGCATGTACCTAATATGAAACGCCGTTTTCCTACCCTGTGATCCAAAAATTGGAATAAAAATTAAAGTACCTAATATGAAACGCTATGTATGTACCTGCTACGAAACACCTACAATCGATTAAATATATATTACAATTGATTATTATATAACGATATCTGTGCTAGTGAATTTATAATGTAAAAAGATATGTAATTCTTATATTTGTTATCACGTGCACTATTTTTGATTGCGCTGTTTGCGCTAGTGTTCCAAAAAGGAGCCGCGTTCCAAATAGGGGCCGCGTTCCAAAATAGCCGCTCTCACCTTAATTGGCGTGTAACAAGAGAGCCAAGCTTGCCAATTAATAGTTTGTAATATCCTGCCGATCCTCCGCATCAGGCTAAACTTCCGCTTTGTAACCGGCCGCGTCCTCGCTCGAATTCTCTTTTCGACTCCGCAGTCCCGCGAAAGCAAATTAAACTTTTACCAAACTCCTTGCCCCCCTCTTTGTTCCTAGAACGGCCGCCGAGTGGTTCTCGTCGCGGCCGAAATTCCGCCGCGTTCCCGCGCGGGAACGGGGACGAGAACTCGCGGCCGTGCCGCCACGTTCTCGCGGGAAGAAAAAATCTGTTTTCAGGAGGAAACGGAAGCGAGGATCGCCGACGGCGCGCCGATGAAGCGTATCGTTCTTCGTAAATCGTGAACCCGCTTTGTGCGGGCCGCGCGTCGTTATCGTCGGCCCGCCGTCACTTTCGTTTGCGAGTTCGAAGGGTATCGCGCGCGAAGGGGGAGGAAACGGGCGACGGAGCTCGATGAAAAATGTGCATCGCCCGGATACAGGCGAACGCATCGTCTCGCCTCATAAATATCGATCGTGGTTCGCCGGGTATCGAGGAATTACCGACTCTGAGCTCGCTCGCTCGTGCGCTCGCGCGCGCGGAAGCGTGCTGCCCGAGTACTTATTCGAAGGCGGAACGATCGTTTACGTCGTTAAGCAACTGCGACGTCGAGGAGTTGATTCATGAGACGCAATCAATAATTTCCACAGTTTCGCGAGACCTGTTAGCGATCGGGGGAGAACAAATTTGGAAAGTCCGTTCAGGTCTCTGTCTAATTTATATCGGCTATGCCCGAAAGTTTTGACCCTGTTTATCATTTTATCAATGCGGAGATTTATTTTATTTGCTGGCTGAGATACGTTGCTCGGACCCCGGAGAGATTTTTAATGGGAAGACCATAGACATTTTTATTAACATGGTCGCTGTGTACTTTCCTTGCGGCAGGAAGCAATTACTTTTTTAACCCTTTCGTTATGGCGGTTGGCTTTGCTAGAGTGACGCTATGGAATGGGTTATTTATAGTCTCATATCACACTATAATACATTATATAATATAATATTGGAATGTATTATATTGAATTGTATTATAATGTATTGTATTGTATTTTATTGTATTATATTCTATTATATTTATATAGCATTTTTAATATTGTAATGTATTCTATCATATTGTAATGTATTATATTTTATTGTATTGTCATGTATTGTATTATATTGTAATGTATTGCATTGTATTGTATTGTATTTTATTGCATTGTATTCTATTATATTATCTATGTCATATTTATACAGTATTTTTATTACTATATAATATTTATTATTATACACGCCATTTATAATTAGCACCCGTAACGAAAGGATTAAAGCAGTACCAAAGACACAAATTTCGTTTAAACACCAGGAAATCCAGTTTACCATACAATGACCAAAACACTTTTTATTAAAATTTCGCTACTACTTGGAACGCGGACAAAAAATCCTCGTTGTTCACTCTTTCATACGAGCTTGTAAAAAAAATTTTAAAAATGCATTCGATACTTTTCGGTTACCTGCGCCGCAGAAGCTGCAGCCACCGAAATATCTAAAAATCAGGGTTTTTAGTTGAAACTCGTGAAAAAAGGAAGTTTAAATGTTCGCTACAGCGTTAATCAATTTCGATGAAATTTTCAGCGTACGCACAAGTTCGTCTCTAGAAAAAGCATTTTTTTTTCAAATTTTCGTTACCGCATCGGATAGGGAAAAGTGGAGAAACGAGAGTTTTTAATTCTTTCTTTTCTCACTTTAATAGCAAAATTATGAGAAGGTATTTTAACCCCTTGCCGTGCCATTTTCTTTACAATTACTATGATGGGAATATTTTTGATTGCACTAATTTCTTAGAAGAAAAAGGAATTTTATATTTATTATGTGCTTACGTCTACTCGAGTGTTTAAATATTGGCGACGAGAGAATAAAATTTGATTCCTACTTAAAGGAACGATTCATACTTAACAGCCTATTATTATAAATCTGACGATCTGACATCACGAACCTGATTTCAGACCTTTAACCTCGTTATAGTACGGCAAGGGGTTAATCATTACACAGTAAACTATGCCTTCCATCACCTAAACAAAATCTATAAAGTTATAATTATAGTAATTGAAAGTTTCAGTGCTTAGAGCAAATATTTTAATTTTCCTATTTATTACGAATAAATGCTATAATGAAACAAAGAAAATACGGCAAACCTAATATTAAAAATTGTTCACGTCTTACCAGGTTCGTTTCTCGCGCGAGAGTTTCACAGGCTGGAATCCCCCGGCAATAAAGTAAACCATCTCACAGCGGGGGAGGTCTTTCTCTCGGTTTTGGAAATCTACTGTCCAAACGCTGCGAGATTTCTCGCTGTACCGTGGGAACAAAGCAACCGGAATCGCTTGAATCGAATCAGAAGGGACGGAGGGAGAGAGAGAGAGAGAGAGAGAGAGAGAGAGAGAGAGAGCGGCAGAATCGCGTACAGTTCAGAAATAAAATCTCCGCCAGGCCGCGTCTTACGCCCGGCGTGATTACGAGCGGGATCGTTGTTGCGTGCGGATTAAAATCGATACCGTTGCAGCGGCGCACGGTTTAACAATGGAGAGCGAACTTTAATTGGCCCGCGGCCGAACGAAGTCGCCGAGATAGTTTGGCCGGCGAGAAATTCGTTCCGCGAACCGCGTTGTACAATATCCGCCGCTCTTTATACGTTTTTAACCCCTTGCGCTACGACTCCTTTCACGTTTGCGTTGACTAGCCATTATTTGTCTTTAATATTTTCCTTAATAGCGCCGGATAATTTTTGTTAGAAAAATTCAATTTGATTTCGATTTGGACGAAATTAATAATATTTCTATTTAGTAGAAATTGCGTGAATTTTTATCACGAGTATGACTTGTTATTATAGTGCAAGGGGTTAACCTATTAGGCACGACGCGCCACTATAGTGGCTTTTTCGAGTGTTTCGTGCTATACTCAATTGTTTTGTTAATTATCAAAGTAAACGATTAAAGTGAAAGTGTATATATAGAAATGTACATTTAAAAAAGAATATATATAGTTAATATTATATACAGCTATACCAAAAAATATATATATATTAAAAAAAATGGTAATTTAGTTATGAAAAATTTCATTCGCGCAAAATCGAACCGTGCCTAAGAGGTTAGAAACGCGGCGAATGCTCGCCTGGGATCTCCTCGCGGCGTTGCTGAAAACCGCGTTTATCAGATCACGAGACCTAATAGAAGAAACGAAGCCGGTCGGCGAATTAATTAACCACGACCGCGTTGGAAATGCAAAGAAACGTTAAACAAGCCATCTATCACGCGTGTCGCGAACGCTTTCGCGGTTTATTTCTCCTGGTGTTTAGAGCGATCGTTAACGCGTGCGTACTGTAAACAATTACTAATTAACTGGAACATTGTTCTCGAACTTTGACTTTCAGATTTATGTAGAAACTCGCGTCAAAGGATCGCGTGGAAGCATTTGTCAGGTGTTTTCTGGTTAATGGGTTTTAGTAGACTGTATATGGTGACCTAAAAGTTATTTGTAATTGGGAAAGGGTTCGTGAGGTTATTGGGAGCAATTTTTTCCTTAGCGAAAATATAATGCGAGGCTTTGTTTATAAGTTATTGGAGAAAAACAGTGACCAATCAGAGGCGAGCTCGGCTGAGGCGTGGCGGTCGAATCAGCGAGTGGAGGAAACCCTGTATTGCTCATTGGTTAAACTGCCTCGTCTCAACGGAGCTCGTCTCTGATTGGTCACTGTTTTTTTGTTAATAACTCATGAAGGAAGTCGCGGATTGCATTTTTGCAATGGAAAAAGGCGCTTCAAATGATCTCAAGATTCTCTCATCTCACAAATGCAAGTGACAAATGATGATATTAAATAAATCTAGAGCGAATTTTCTATCGATTTTAGGGACATTTGTTCCTTTTCTACAAAATGATATCAACAAGCTTCGACATTGTTTAATGCCATACTATTTTGATTACAGTTAATCATTCAGAGACGTCATCGGTACGCTAAACTGACTTTGACAAATGCTTCAAAATTTATTACCAATATCAGATTATTAGATCTGGTATGCTTTCATGTATTATCACTCGTGACACTATGAAATTGCGCTAATCTCCGGAAAATTGTGCCACAACAATAGCGAAGAAATAAATTGTTTATTGGGCATCAATTTCGAAATATAATTAAGAACGTTTGTGAAGCGAAAGAATTCAGTTAAAATTAAAAATTGAAATTTAAAAATTAATAAACACAGAGTGAAGTCAAAATGAAGCTAAAGTTATCGATGTTTAATATAATTAAACTATGGATCTTCGAGCAGTATAAAATGATTATAATTGCAAGGAAAATAATTGCATAGTCAAATACAAGTACATAATTTTCGAATGATTAATAAGAGCATTTGTGAAGAAAAGGAGTTTAGTTAAAATTAAAAAATTAATAAATGCAGAATGAAGTCAAAATAAAACTAAAATTATCGTTGTCAAATATCGTTAAACGTACAATATAAAATAATTATAATTATAATGAACCATAGCCAAATAAAAGTTCCTTTCTCTCTATAATGATTCGCCGTTAACCCGACGAAGTATACCATTCTCCGCTCGAAAAACTGTCACCGTCGTTTACGTGTTTATCCCCCATACCACCGCCCTCGTACACTTTTTTCCGCTTGATCCCCGGATTTGCAAGCCTCGCAGACGAATATCTTGTTCCTTCAATTTTCAGCGCATCACGCATTCCGTGTGACTTTGCATGAAATTATATATGCCGCTTGGCGAGTCTTCGCCTACGCGGACTTCATTTTCCATTTTCTTGGTGTTCGTTTTCGTGCGCTTTGTAGGAAGTACGAATACGACGATAAATATAGAATCGTTTCGCTGGAGACGATGGAGGGTTCAAACCGGTGTTAATAACCCGCCTTGGGAACATACTCGGCGTCATAATTACGGATTCTCTACTTCGGCGCGCGTGTATACTTTCCATACAGAATTCTGAGGAAAATTAACGTGGCGCGTTCTGCGGAAATTGATAATTCGAATAAATAATCTCAATGAATATTTTTATGAAATTGAAATTGAAATTAAATAAATATAAATTGCTTCTTTTAACCTCTTAAGCACAGCTGGATTTTGCGCGAATTAAATTTTTCGTAACTAAATTACCATTTTTCTTAATATATGTATATTTTTGGTATAGCTGCATATTGTATTAGCTGCATATATTCTTTTCTTAGTATATTTGATATATACACTTCCACTTTAACCATTTACTTTAATAACTAATAATATAATTGAGTAAGGAATGACACATCCGCGAAAGCCTCTATAATAGCGCGTCACGCCTAAGAAGTTGATAATTTAAATAAATAGAACATAAGGAAGCATTATTACTAAATTTTGATGATCATAAGCAGTGATTTTATTATATTAGAATTTAAACAAAGAAAGACATTAGAAAGAAAGAAACTCTGATCCTCGCAGAATAAATCGCGTAACGAAAAACTAACCCAAATATTGGCCGACAAAGCCAGAATCACTTGATTTATTTTTACAAGAATTGGTTACCTGGCACGAGCAACGACGATTCGCCGCTTCGCCACTTTCGCCACCGGCAGAAACGAATGATCAAAGTTTCCGAATCGTTCCGGCTGATTAACGTGCTAATTCACTGGGCGCCGTCCTCGCACGTATCGCAGGAAAGGTGGGTATAGTAACCGGTTTCCCCGGATCGTTAATCAAATTTCGAAAATCTCGATTCGCCGCGGCGAGACCGCGTCGTCGTGCTGTGATCACTGACCGGAATTAAACGGAGCGGATACCGTGTCCCCGCGGCTGAAAGCGCGCGATATAATCTTCTTATTGCCGGTAAATTGTCCGCCGTGCCGGCGAAACGGGACCAGCCTGTTGTTTCGTATGTATAAACCGGCGAAATTGCGAAACGCGCGATTCACGCTCGGCCGTGGACCGGCCGCAGCCGAGTGCAGAATTTATTCTTTCCCGGACGCGTCCGAGGGCAGCTCGCTCGAGTCCTCCGAGGGGAATATCGCGGGAAACAGAAGCGGACGACGACGCCGCTGCACATAATTCGACCGAAAAGCTGGTCGGGAGACGATCACGGTGTTTCGTCTGCGATGAGAAGATTGGCAACTGGTTTAACCCTTTAAACTCGAAGCCATTTTAACTCGATTCAATAGAATATTTCTGATCTACGGTATTTTCATTTTATATCATTTATTGCATTATGTATGAAATTGAGTTTCGTCACCCATATACCAGTTAGACTCTTAGTAGTTTTTTTTTTTTAAAGATAAACGAATATGGTAATGTAAAAATTACTTTGGAATATGGTGCAATTTCTAGCGATATATTGAATTTTTGCTTCAATAAGAAAATTGATTAGAATAAAGTCAATTTGTATTCAATTGTCTAAAAGTTATCTTAAGCATTAAAAAATTCTTTTTGCAGAATTAAGATGAACCATAAATTCTAACAATAACTTAATTACTGTATTTATGGTTCATCTTAATTTTACAGTTCTCTGATAGCGTACATATTTTTTTATACGCTTAATCGGCTGGTATAAATTGATTTTTTGCCTCGACTGATAGCCTGTGTATTAATTATGATGGTAACCAGTTACTTGCTATCTATTATTAAAGTATTATAAACTATATGATTCCTAAAATATTAACTACTTCTCGCAACAAACAAAATAAGTAAAATAGATGAAATAAATATTATTAAATGACCTAATATTACAAAAATTGTTTATGGCTAAATGACCGGTCATTCAAGCATTAATATTGCAATAAATACTGATATAAACCTTGAATAAACAGATCAAAATATATCTGTTATTCTCTATCTCGCTAGAAACAAATTTAACAATAATTTACAGACTTCCGACAACCACCGCACTCGAAGAAAATTAACAAAATCCAAACACCGGTTTCCCCCCCCGCGATAAATTTCCGTATTCTCCGAAACCTTGATCGGATGTTTCAAGCGGCGGCATCCGCGCAATAAATAGGCCCCGGCGTAGATTCTCTGCTTCCTGCGTTTTGCGCACACCATGATTAATGCACGCAGAGGTTTCCCCGTAAACACGCGGCCGTATTTAACGCCGTATTCATCGAATCGCATTGTTCGTCGTGCGTGGCGTCAGAGATATTAACGGGAATTTCGAGTTTCGTTCGCTTGATCCTTGATCCACGGTTTCCTAGACTCTCGTGATAAATTAGTTCAGTTCAATTATAATAATAGAAGCTATCATTTGATAGAATTTAATTAGGATTATATTGTAATGTTATTTTCGTGATGTTTTAATATTTATGTTGATGTTTTAATATTGCAATATTATTTTCGTGATGTTTTAATATTTATTAAGCTACTGGGAGAACTAGAAATGGTATGTAATAATAGTATTTTGGCTTGTAAATAAAAGTTGACAATTTGGGAAGAGGAGATACGATTATTTCATGTTGATAAATTAAATAGTAGTACTTTACGTGTTTTAAAATACTTTAGCTTTTACAATATTACTGTAGCTTATATTTAATATTAAAACTAACAAATTTTGTCGTATTAAATTTTTAGTCCAATCCTTTAATCCAATAGTAAATATGAATATCATTGAGTAATGATAAAAACATAGAAAACGGTATATTTTCTGTCACAGAGCGCATTCTGTCAAAGGATCGCAACAAAGTCGCGTGAATCATTTCTCACACGGGTCTGCCTACATTGCCATTTTCTCGAATTGCAACAGGAACGCATCTCGAGACCGGCAGACAGTCGTTCGTCTCCTCGGACACGTTCGGCTGATCTCGGAACAGATGTTTGCTAGAAAATTGGAAATAACCCGGCAGAGAACGACCGCTTGATCGCGTGTCTGGAACCAGAAATCCCTGGTCCGCAGCTCCCAATCCCAAGCCGCACGTGTCTATCAATATTTCCCGTCAATCCGATTTTATTATAATTCCTCTCCCACTTTTCTCCCAAACCTAAAACTTCGACGAATTCCGCCCGTCCTGAAAATCCGTTTCGCGGTTATACTTTCGTCGCGATCACGACGTTCGTCGACACAAGCCGACCAGTTTAACCCCTTCCCGTACTTTAGCGAGTCAGACTCGCGATGAAGATTTTTGCCCAAACATGAATATCGCGAGTCAGACTCGCGAACAGTTACTTGGGCCAAACATAAACATCGCGAGTCAGACTCGCGAACAGATACTTGGGCCACACATAAATATCGCGAGTCTGAGTCGCGAACACATACTTGGGCCAAACGTAAACATAACAAGCCGAGCTCGCGGACTGCTTTTTTGCCCGTTACGCTCGTGACTGAATGTTAGTTCCTCTCAGTAC
>NC_135773.1:4157199-4204565 GCF_028453695.1 Augochlora pura | reverse complement strand
ACATAAATATCGCGAGTCTGAGTCGCGAACACATACTTGGGCCAAACGTAAACATAACAAGCCGAGCTCGCGGACTGATTTTTTGCCCGTTACGCTCGTGACCGAATGTTAGTTCCTCTCGGTACCTCGGAACGGTTAGTCACGATTCTTGTCGTTGCTGTTACGAAGCAGTTCGATTATTAAAATTTAAGAAACCCCTTCAAAATGCAAGGTACAAAAGTGTGTAGTGAAGGCCGTGATATTTTGGTGTCGCGTAAAATTGACTATACCACAGGCATTGCGGGCATCTACATTTCGGATCGTATTGCGACTGTTTACAAACATCAGTCTGGTCTGTTTAGTGCGCGTTGATGCGGACCGCTCGGGCCCGAGTTTCGTCGAGCTGAATGGCACGGGAAGGGGTTAACGGCCGATGTTTTCGCGGATCCAGCGGACCCCGACATCGCACTATGCATTTAAATGCCGCTTGACCTAGGCCAGAGAAGTTACGGGAGACGGTCCCCGCGGAGTGATGAACATAAAACGGAGCTGGAGGATAGATTGAGCGCCGGCCGGCAGCGTGGAGGAAATTTATGCGAGATGGAGGGGAGACGCGTCGCTAGAGCAAGGTAATGAATATTTGATAAGTGTCTAATTGGAAGCGTAATTTTTAACGATCCTCGTAAATTTTACTTTCGTTACTGTCCACGTTGATTTCCGCGGGAGAGGAGACAGTGTCCGGGCGAAGAACTAGAGCGACGTTCTCCAAATGGACTCACTGTATTTCCGAGGAGTCGTTTCTTCTTGCGTTTCATTAGGATCGTATTCGTTTAACAGAATACCACAATGTTCAAAAATGTTTCTGGTAGGGAATGATTATTTCTCTTATTATTATTTGGTTGTTTATGTCAAGGTTATCTTGTTATTGTTTGAATATATATTTGTCAGAAAATTTTTTGGATTTTTTTTTAATGGAAACGATGGAATGTGGCAGGAGTCAGTTTTATATACGTTTAAATAATAGGAGAAAAAATGATTATAGTTCTTAGATCAGTTATTATATTGTTATTAAATCGCTAATGATATTAATAAGAATTTTAATTATATATATGTTGTTATTTTTAAAATAATAGGAGAAAAGACTATTATAGTTCTTAGATCATTTATTATATTGTTATTAAATCGCTAATTAATATCATTTCGCTATCGATATTAATAACAATTTTAATTATACATATGTTGTCGTCAAATTTAGCTGTAGACTGCGGTTCTCCATGAACAGATAGCTGCTAGATCAATAACAATTTCAGTTATATACATGTTGTAAAGTTTAGCTATAGTCTGTGGTCCTTCACGGACAAGTGAATCTTCAGAAACTTTCCGCCGGTAAATAGCAACGCCCGATCCATCGCAATTAAAACGGCAAAGCGAGCCAGAAGATTTAATGGATTTCGGTTGTCGCCGAATTCTTGCATGGAACACCATAATTCCGCGGCAAAGCCCGCGTAACCTTGTTCGCCGGTGGTAGTTGGCTATGATTAGACAGGAGCGTGTACATATGTACATCCACATTCCCTTTGCTTTAGACACTCTCTTACCGTTCATTATCTCCCCATAGGCTCTCTCTCTCCCCCGCCCCCCGCCCCCTCGATGCTCCACTATCAAAGCCCTCAATACACACTATCTGGCACTAAGAGCACGCACACAGCCGCGCGCAAACACGACGGTGGAACACACTCAAAGCCGGCGGGGCACTCGACGCGGTCCGAGACACGACACTCCACACCCCGCCCACTCCTCCGCACCTCCTAACGTGTAAATTACACTTCAGGCTCGCGAAACTCGTTCACGCCTGTCTAATATACAGCCGGGCGTTTTGGACGTTAACTATGTATCGATAATGCGGCGGTTACGGTTTAATTGCCACGACCGCTGCGTATTCTATATTCCACCGGGGACTTGCTATCTCCTTACCTCCTTCATCCTCTCTCTCTCTCTCCGTACCCTTCTTAGTCGGAATCCTTTCGCGCTTAGGAAATACCTTATGCCAGCGGCCTGATACAATGTGCATGCAGCCGAAATAATTCAGGAGCCGCCTTGTGCTCGCTTAACTTAACTTTATTATACGGCGCTATTAGTACCGCGTGCCTGACTCCGCGACTCGGAACAATATTCTAGGTTAGGATCGTAAGTCGCGTCAATTTTTATTTTTCTATAAGTATATTGTAGAATACAGTGGATAGTTGAACTGTACGAATATAGCTTCTTTTTTATGGTTAGGTTAGTTTTAGGAATTTCGGGGCTACAGTTCTGAGAGGACGGCTCCTGTGCAGAAGGAATTCGCGTATTTTTCCAAGTTTTATTATAATGCTAGAGACAGTACAGAATATAGAGTTGTTCTTAATATTTGTGAGTTTGATACGTGTGATCTAGTCCTTTGAGAGAAATATTTTTTTATAATAATATTTTTAGGAAGTCCTCGCCTGTAAAGGTTAAGGGTGGTTCAACGATGATCGAAGAGTGGAAGTTATTCTATTTATTTCTATTTATTTTGTGGAATTTCACATAATTATTTTAAAATGAATTTTCAGCTGGACGAGATTCCCAGATATAAATATAAAAGATGTTATTCGAATATAAAGCAACCCATAATTATTTCGAAATAAATTTTCAGGTGCACGAGATTCGCAGAAAAAGGGACGCTTGACCACCGGCCGGCGTCCTATTCATCTCGCCGCTGAAAATATCAAAATCGATAGACAATGCGCGTCGAAAGGTCGCCGAGTGAAAAGCAGACGCGGGATTAGAGAGGACGGCGCAGCTGGAAGCAGCGAGGAAACCGGCTGAAATATAGCGAGAAATCGGAGGAGAAAACCGTAATGCTAAACTGGAGAGAATCGGCAGCTGTTTTACTGAAAAATTCGCGGGAACGTGGAAGGGATGCGCGTGCGAAGATGATAGAATGGAGAGATACGGACATACGGCCGGTAAAAACCAATAATGCAAAAGTCAATATTCTAGCGAGTTTCGGCTGCGGAGATTTATAGCCGCGTTGCAGTCTTGCGATTTTTACGAGGGTGCCCGAGACAGAGGGAACGTACTCGTCGGGACGCTCGCCATAAATATGCAATATGCGTTCATTTTTATTGCGTTGTTGAAAATGCAATAACGATTTTCTTTTTTAATTTTCATTCAACGAACTCGATAAACAATTCTAGATTAAAAATGTTGGAGTTTCGACGATGACGAACGATTGAAAATACGTTTACTCAATTGTCTTATGGTTTTTTATGGGGGTCCGGTAAGTTGTCACGTTGGATTTTTCATTAATATTTTATTTTCTGTATTTCTGTAGTTCTGTCATACATTGTTATCATTTATTTTACCGGACACGCCAATGTTCTAGCGTTTTCTCAATTAATTCTTAACAAATTTAATTAATTTTTTAATTAATTCTTAATAAATTTAATTCATTTTTTAAATTAATTCTTGATAAAGTACATTCCAGTTTTAATTCAATTTAGAACACAAAAGAGTCGCCTTCGACTTCGATACACTTCTTCCACCGTGATACAAGACCATTCATAAATTTTTTAAAAAGATCCGTAAATTTGTTGAATGCAGGGTTTAGTTCAGCTTCTTCTCGGAACAGTGTTCCAGTGACAAAGCGATCACGGTGCTCGAAAGTACGGCATTCCGTAGGTGAAAAATCGAGGTGAATAAGGAGCCCGAGGAAAAATTTCACACTTCGATTCTGTTAACTTTGTAACAGTCTATTTTACGAATTCCGACGAATTCGCCCTTCCTCGATGTGTTCGCGTGGGACCCACTTACTCAACCTTGTCACTTTTCCCGAGGCCTTCGGAAATTAAGCATATCCGTCGTGATGGTATTTTTTATAACTATTATCTCGCGACATTCGATTAGTATTTATACAAATAGTATTTATAGCCAATTTTGGACTTTAATCAATTATGCAAATTCAATAATAAATTAATGCACGATAATTCACGTATTAAATATATGTTTTTCCGAAAATGGAAAATTATGAAAAGGTGAAGATTTTTATTAAAGGTGGGAAAATTGAATTGCGAAAGTCCGCTATTTTGTGCGCAACAACCTAATGACACGTCCTCTAAATCAAACGGATTTACGAATCTCTCCATACATCGCGCGTTCGTTACAAAAGTTATGAAATAGTTAAGAGTTTAACGCGCGAGCTCCCGAATTAACTCGGCAGTTTAGATTGCGGCCGAAGCACGTCGTTCGTCCTCGATACAGCCCCGCCGATGAACAGACTGTCGGCAACGGGCGGCGGCGTCGTCGTCGTCGAAGTAAGACATTGCTGGCGTAAAAAAACTGCTAAGTTGCGGGACGTTTACAGCCGCCTTCCCTTTGACATTTTACGCAGATCATTCCGAACAACGCTCCTCCCCTGTCCCTTGCGCCTATAAACCCGCCCCTGCTGAAAATCGCCACTAAAACACCGTATCCGTTCGACTTCCAATTTTACTATGCTGCGACGCGCGATATGCTCTCTCGTTACGGCTTACCTGCCCGAATGGGTTCCCTCTATATTTTCTCTTCGCGAGGCTCATCTCTCCGACGAAGTTTCCGTGAAATGGAACGTCTGATTTCGAGGGCTCGCTTAACGCATTGAGTGCCACGCGATTATATAAGGAAAACCCCGTTAGGTCTACGACTGGTATCGTGGTACAGCAATACGAAACGCACTACTTGCAAATTAGAATTTATTCGATGCATTAAATCCATTATAATAAAAATTATAATAATTATAAATATAATAATAATTATTATAAATATAATAATAATAATTATAAATATAATAATTATAATAAATTATAATTTTCACCTTGGGAGACTACCAAAAGTCACTTGTCAGGTCATTTGAAGCAGTTCTTTCCTTAGCGCAAATGCGATCCGCCATTTCGTTTACGAGTTATTAATGAAAAACAGTGACCAATCGGAGGCGAGATCGCCCGGCGCGAGGCAGTCTAACCAATGGACGAAACAGGGCCTTTTCTACTCGTTGACTCGACCGCCTCGCGCTAGCTGATCTCGCCTCTCATTGGTCAGCGTTTCTCGCTAATAACTCGTAAACGAAACAGTGTATTGCATTTTCGCCAAGGAAAAAGTTGTTTAAAATTATCACAGGAACCCTTCTGGATTTTTAGGACACCCTGTAATACTCCATCAAATAGAAAATCCATTATTCAATTCATCCAATTCTTCTACAATCTTAAATTGCATCTCCTCATTTTGGCCCTAAATAATTAGAATAAATAATTCTATCTCTCCTATATTCTCGACGCACATACTATACCAAAACACGTTCATCACAAAAAGAGAAAACTTATTTAACATTCTTGATTGAAAGCACATAGTATTTTATCGTCGCCGAACGTGTCCTAGAAATGTCCCGTAAAAGGTCGCCGGCTGAAAACCGTGGAAATTGTTTCATAACCGGCTCGTTGTTTTCGGAAAAATTACGGGTAAATTTTGGATAGGTCGGCCGCGTGTGTTAATAGCGCGCCGCGGCGAACGTATCCGGTTCATTGTTTACCGTTTCGGCACACTGCAGGCACAGGGAGGGGGGTGAGAGGGCGCGCGAACGCCCGGCAATTTTCAATGTTGAATTTCCTCGGGAGCGAAGCCCCGTAACAAACAAATGTTATTCTACATTCTCGATTCACCCTTATGCGCGCAACCGCTGCGCGCCCGTCAGGTTGGATTACCGGTTACGGGATATTCTACGTATAACATTTCTAGTTAATCATTGAACACCTGTTTGAGTCGTCCCGATTCGATGGTACCTTCGCCCGCAATCGCGCTCGTTTCCGATCGGCAAATCGAATTCGCGAGACGTTGCGAGTTGTGATCATTGTTTAAAAATACGATGACCGAGTTACGTTACTTTTTTCGTATTAGATAAATTATAGTTGCATTTTATAGATATGCAGTGTGTATTTTTTTTATATTATAGGAACTTTAAAAAGTGAAATTGAGACGCGAGACTGGAATACTAAGTCGAGACTGGGACTAAGTTCGACTGAGATTAACCCTTTGCAATACTATTTCATTTAAGCTACCTTGATTTACATTTATTTATCTTTAATATATTCCTTAATAAGGCGAAACAATTTTTATTTTATTTATTATCTTTATACACTTTTGTTTCTAGACTTTGATAACAGAAGAAAGAATTTATTTTCATTTCGATATAGTGGAAATTAATAATATTAACCCTTTACACTCGATTAGCGACTCTGCCGCGCCATTAACATTGTTGAAGCACGTTCCAGAATTATTTTTAATACATATCACCAAAAGATTGAAAAATTGTTAAAGGCGTAACTGTTGTACGAGTCGCAAGAATCAATTTCATAAGCATAAAATAAATATTGTTACATAAAATGGAAACACTGGAAGCCAGAAAAATTATTTTAGATTCGCAGTTGAAATGGCTTCGAGTGCAAAGGGTTAATATCTATTAGATCCTGCATGAAACCTGTATCACGAGTCTGACTCGTTATTGCGATGCAAATGGTTAAATCGACTACCAAGTCATGACAAGTAGAAAAATCTATTTTTGAATCGAACAGAATTTAAACGACTGGAATCTGGCAACGATCTACGATGATCGAGGAGAACTGCGAGCACGAGAACGAAGTGCTTCTCGCAAATTCGATCCCGGGACAAATCATGAGGCAAAGAACGAACGTCGGCGGGGGCGAGAGTCCAATAAACTTTGCCCGCGGATCTTGCTCCCTCGGAAGTTTCGGTTTCGGGGACCGACGCCGATGTCGATCCGAAGACAGTCACCGTAAATTGTTCGTTAAGGCGGAATCAGTTGGCCAGGCTGTACAACGCACTGGCCGTGATTTATCGATGAAAACCGTGCCGCGGTAATTTACTCGGGACGTTTTCCTGAATTGCGCCATCTGCGCGTTGCGTACGATGCACCGGGCGAACTCGCGGGGCAAGTTTCCCCCGTGGAATACAATCAGACCCGGCCAGCGTTCGGCCGTTCATACGCTCCGTGCCGGGCAGTAATTGATTCGTTCATCAAACTCTGTGTCGTTTTGCCGCCGGGAACGATCGTTCCCGTCCGTGTGCGAGTGTACGCGACAGCGGCCGAACTTACACCTGCGCCGGCCCCGAACATTTTCGGAAGGCCGATGAAAAATATCCTTTTCTTCTTATTTGATTCTTTAGCGTGTCGAGCCAGCCTTCGCTTTCGCGCTAATTTTACTGGTTTAGGTTATGGCGGGCGATGCAAGGATCATGTGGTGGGTGGGAAGAATTGTGTCAGTTCTAAGCTTATTGTTGAGCGACGTATGGGAGCAGAGCTATTTTAAATCCTAAATAGTAAATTAAGCGTTTTATGTAGTGCTTGTATTTTTTAAATATAGCTCACTTGCTGGTTTATATTATAGAATTATATTTTTATAGTTCTATATAGTTGTAGAATTATATTTTTATAGTTATATATATAGTTATAGAATTATATTTGTATAGTCATATATAGTTATAGAATTATATTTCTATAGTTATATATAGTTACAGAATTATATTTTTAAGACTAAGATGTTTTATTTGTTTTATTTATTCATTGTTTCAATTTATATTCTAAATAATATTTCATTTGAAACATACTATATAGAAGTACATACTATATTTAAATATACTGTACACTATAGATTGAAATAATAGTATATAAATATAGTATATAAATTCTCGAACTATAAGCAAAATAGAAAGATTATCTAAAAGCGCAAGAAATCGTCGCGGAGTCGTAAACTTTCGTAGTTAAAATATAAGTAGCTGTCGTTACTTCTCGGTAATTAATTGTGGTAGAGCGAATATCCGACGAAGCGCCGATTTTGCGAGGAAAATGAAGTTGCGTGCCACCAATTACTCCAGCGTTGTGGTCGCTAACAGACTAAGTAGATGCCCCGAAAAAGTTGCGAACACTCTCAATTGGTTTTAGCGTGGAACGCGGCTGTGGTCCCTGCGATCCGATGACGAAATACTTTCTGCCGAAACCAAGTTTGGTAATTGGAGTAATTGAAACCCTTTCGTGATATCTTCTTACAGTTTCGACGTACAAAGAATTTTAATCCTTTAATGCATCGATTACTTGCTCTTCTATATCTGAACTTTATCCAATAATTACTTCGCGCGTTAATATCAATTTTATAAATATGTTTTGATTATTTTCAACTAATTAAAAATATTTTTGATTTTTCACGAAACCTGTTAACGACTGAAGATCGAGATTTCATAGTCCATCGTCGCTTCCAAATCATTTCAATCCGCGTCTGCACCCTTCTGCCCGGACTTCGGCTATTTATTTCGTTTCTCGACATTTATTTAAACTATTAATTGCTATTTAGAGCGCCGCACGCGTAGAATTCAATCCCATTAATTCTGTTATGTCGAGCATCGATCGTCGACTCTCTCTCCAGCTGGCAGCCATTTCACCGTTTCTTCCTCTCGTAACCCGTTCTACCTTAATTAGTAGCCGCAATAAATTGTGGGTATCGGGTGGAAAAACCCGCCGCCTGCAAGAAAAACTAATTAAACGGGCCACTTATTACGACCAAGTGGCTGAAACCTCTGGCCGCCGCCGGTGTAAAGGAAGATTTCGTGTTTCGTGTCTTTGTAGACGCGCTCGTGATTCCCTGGCCCCGCGCGCTCGTTCCAGCCGAAGGAAATCATTTCGGAAGTTCGCGAGTCAGCTGTTTCATAACAGACGGGCGATATAGTATTATTAAAGCTGGAATAATGAAGATTCGTGAAACTGCGAAATGAAATAAAAATTGAGAGGCCTCGCGTAATCATAACGTCTGCCTTGAATTTATTTGTAAAACTGAGATAGTTGTAAATTACTTCGAGACCTGAAAATACGTTTTGAAACTTTAGATAATAGGTTTCGCATTCTAAAGAATTTTAAAATTAAAATTTATATTAAAATTAGAATTAAATTAAAATAAAAATTTATAACTATCGAAATTGTAAAGATATTTTCACAACTACTGTACATAATATTATTTATTAAGCTATATCTTGTATTAAAAAAAATCTGTAATAACTTAACTAATCTCTTAATTTAAAAAAAATAAACATAGACGGTTTTTAGTGATGGTGATCCTAATGTAAAGTTTAACGATTACAGTATCACATTTTAACCGCCATCGATCCATTTGCGGTCTGCAATATTTTTCCAGAAACCAATCGAGCGTTCTCGGTGAAAATAACAATATTTCCCGTTGTCAAATAAAACGGAAACGCGAAACTGCCTGATGAATTTCGTATAAGACCGAGACGAGCTGAATCAAATAAATGTTCACGGTGCGGTAAAGTCGCGAGGGTTCGTAAATAAATCGTCGGATCACGGAACAATTAAGAGCCGCGGATCCCGGGTTCCATTAAAAATCCTAATTGCGAGAGGCCCGTGAATTAACTCGACCACGGTGAACAGATCCGAGCGTGTCGTGTAAACCTTGACGCAGCGGGGCCACATACTCAGTTCGCAATTGCATTCTAACCGAAGACGGTCCGAATTACCTGTTCCAGCAAGAATTACTGGCAGACGGCGTACAATGTACAGAACTGTTCTCTCCTCTCTACTCTCATCCCCCCCCCTCTCTCTCTCTCCCTCTCTCTTTCCCTCTTGATGCGCCCCCGTGTACGCAATGCTATTGATTTACTCTACCGGAAAGTGCAACAGCGAGCGCTCGAAGTAGCGCGCGTGCACCGGGCATGCGCCGCGGTACGTGTAACTTATGATAAAACAGCAATGTTTATGTATGGCGAAAAAATGAGGGGAACCGGGTGTCGTGAATCGTGTTCCGCGAGGAAACGCGCCGCTGTTCGCTGGCAGAATTTTCCGCGGGTCGAACCGGATCGAACCGAAACGCGCGGACCATTGAGAAATCATTGTTCGATTTTTAGTTTAATTCTCGGCGATGTTTATCAGTCGATCGGTTGAGTTGCGATATTATTTTATTAATTCTCGAAAAAGTCGGTGGAGTGTTAGGTTACATTAAATATAGTTTATGACTTGCTTACTAGAAAGTAAGTTCAATTGTTCTATTGTAGAGTAGATGCCAATTTATATATAAATTAATGGTCTATATGTTTTATTATGTCGAATTATTAATTTGTTAGATTTAAGAGGAGGTGTCAATTTTTTGTATTAAACTTCTCGTTTTCTGTACATTTTTAATTCGGCGGCACGATAATTGGGTCATTCACTGTACATTATTCGTTGACGAATTTTCAGTCGTATTTATTACACCTTAAATATAGGACATTTGAACAGAATTTCGTTTTTTTCTGATAAAAATTATTAAGAAAGAAACAGCAGAACGTATCCTGCAATTTTGATCATTTTTTTAAATCAAAAAAGGAGTGTCACGTTGTTATATAATTTTCTTCCATGACAAACTATCTACATTAAACATTATTCGTGACATTTCAGAAAATATCATACGTCGACAAATAATTGCAGAAAATGTTAAATACATATTTCTCTGAAATTAAACACTATATAATTCCCGCGAACGAAACAAAGACCTAATGTGAATCAGAAAATAGCAATTGACTTGGAGAAGGTCAATATCTTAATAACCAATTTCATAATTCACAAATATTAAATTTTATATTATAATTTGATTTTACAATTCACAAACATTTTCGTTTCAAATTCTTCAATTTGGCGCGGGTCCGTCAGAAATCATTTTTACGGAATATCTCGCGCAGAGGTTTCTAAATAACTCGGACCCGGTGAATGTTCGCGATGAAAACGGCGCACCGGGCAGGTATAACTTTACGACGCACTAATAAACTTTACGACAGTTAGCAAAGATATTCCGCATCGTGTTGCACTCGTTCCGCCGGCGAGACGCGCGGATTTTTTTCACTCGTTTGCTACCGTAAAACTGTTTCGTCGTTTTCATAGTTCCTTAGGCGAGCGATCACGTATTCCGCGCTGATTCGGGCTGATCGTGATCCGGGATTCTTAATTTTTGGATTACGGAGACTTTATTCGTTGGATTCATAGAGATGTTCTATTTAGGTTCGGAAATCATGTTTCGCGGAAATTATGGAGATTATTTTGTTAGTTTCATTTTCTTACGGCCGTCTCGCGATTTACGCGAGTATTTTTTTTTATTAATTAGTTATATTATGCATTGGTTATGTTTGGTTTTTTTTACCTAGCTTAGTACATTATTTATGCGGTCATTTTTGTTAACGACATTAATTTACGTGATCTGAATTTTCGCAGCCAATTTTGGCATTTTTGCAACCTACTGTGGACATTAATCCGACATTTAACGAGTCTTCAACTATTTTTATGAAACTTAAAGTCGGTATTTAATATTTTACTACACGTTTTCGAATTTCTTTGTGAACTTAAAAAATTTTCTCATCAAACACAATTTCTCAGCTTTATTTTAACCTCTTGGAAGGTAAGAAATATTCACGGGAATCCACTTTTAAATCAGTCCAAAGTATCCCATAGAAATAACTGATTTTCCACCTCCGAGTTTAATGCTAAGATTTAAATATTTTTCCTATATAATTCAAATCCTTTATCAAACCGAAAGAGCTCTTTCACAAACTACAATTCTCCAGCATTAATTTAAGCCCTCCAGAGTTAAAAAATATCGACGAGAACACAATTTAAAATCTCTTCACAGTATCACAGCCAAGGATCAAATAAAGACGCGAACGCTTAAACTGTTCACCTAACAATTTATTTCCGCCTAGCCACTAAACAAACGAAAATCCGCCGAAGTACGATATTCCTCAAAAAAATTCCTTTCCGTGTAACCTAACCAGGAATTCGAACGTTCCCACGGCGCATTGAAATCGAACAAGCGAGAGAGAGAGAGAGATAGATAGATCCCGCATAAATAGCGGCTCACGAATCGAATGAGTTATGAACGGTTCGTTCGCGCCTAACCAGGAAAACAACTCGACCCGTCGTGTACGATTCAATTTAGAGCACTCGTGCGCGTCTAGCACGCGGCTTCTAATAAATCATGACTACCACAACATCCGGTTAATAGCGAACCAGCCGCCCCTTTGCGCGCGCGCGCGCCCGCGCGCCGGTAACAGTCGCAATACCAGCTGTTTACCCATTCAAAGATAGCGCTCGTCGGACTAATTACTCGCGTAGTGTGTTGTAAAGGTTTAATGATCTCTGGATCGCGTGAAGCTCCCGTTTCTGTGGGGCCAGGCACGCGAGCCCTGAGTGCTCGTTAAAACGACGGGCAAACGGGGGAGAGGGAGAGGGAGGGGGAGAGGGAGAGCGACGCGAGATCGTCTCGAGACGACGACGACGCCGGGCGTCGAGTACCCGGAAACGCGCCCGTCGAAGAAAAAGGGCGCCGCTCCTGCTATTCTTTTCCCAGAACGATCGCTTTGTCGACCTTGTTCTAATCGCATCATCGTTTACTGCGCTTAGGGCGCAATGCTATGTGTCACATGATTCTGGGATACCGAGCGACCACTAGGCTGCGAATTTTGTGAATTTTTAGGAACAATTTGGGAATATTTTGATGTTATGAACAGCTTTTACTGAAAGAGGAAGGACATTTTCATTTTCATTATTAATAATTAACTTAGACAATTTTTACTTTTTAAATAAATTTGCAGACTTGTGGTCGGAATTCTTTAAATCGCGACATTGGAATTTTTGTGAGCTTTCTATGGTCATTAATTTTTATTACAGTCTTCCGGATGAGCCAAACTTCGTTATAATCAACAAGGATTATAGACATATTTAGATATATTTCTAAATAATTTTTTAAAGCTTATTTTTAAATAACTTAAATTAAGTAATTTAAGCTTTTTAAAGCTTATTTTTAAATAACTTAAATTAGATAATTTAAGTTTTTCAAAGCTTATCTTTAAATAACTAAAATAATTAAAAATAGATCCATGACATATAATCTTCCAAAATTGATATTTACCAGTTCCATAAACAAGTACAACTGTGTACAAAATTGTCGACAGTCACCTGCTTCATAATTCTCTTCGGCACCGTTAATTCCCCGTTTCGAACGATAGTCGTAAAATGATCTTGCTTTTAATGCCCGGAAGAAGAAAGCTCGAGCTGTAGGTTGGAACGACTTAAAAGATTTCCTCTAATGCGGCCTCGTTGCGCCACGGCTAGGAAACGGCTGCGAAAAGGGAGGAGTCCCTTCTCGGCAGCGAATTTGATAATTGAAAAGATTCTCTGCCGCGGTGACTGGCGTAGCTTGCCTGGATTAGTTAACGTTGGGATTGTTTGCGGTGCGAATGCAAAATCTACAAAGTTGACGAGGTAAACGTAATTACGTTCACTCGTTCGTAAGAATTATCAGTGGATAGCTTCCAGTGTATGTGGCTACGTGTTTGTCACGTGATGGCAGACCGAGATAAACCGACCTGTGCGAAACTGTTGTCTCTTGGTGATCTTCACGGAGTCTGTATGATTTTCATAAAAGATCGTTGTTAATACTTGGATGATGAGGTTTGGGTTTAGCTGAAGTTAGAGTACGAATTTTATTGTTTCACTGTATTGTTAAGTGCTGTTTTCTGACAACTAGTTATAATTTTTGCTCGTTTAATTTATTGCTTGCAGTATGATTTTTTTCGTAACTGCATTCGTTGGCATTTTTTTAGTGTTATATTGCAGTATGTTTGCTTGATAAATGAAATTATAGGTATATAGTGAAGGAAATTATATTTCAATGTATAACATTGATTATTAATAATTATTATGTTAATATAAAATATCAAGTACTCTATATTATATACTTATATCATACATTATTTCAAGGTTATGTCAATCATATATTATGTACTTATCTATACTCATATAATATTAATAAGTAATAAAATTGCAATTAAGCATTCCTGGTAATATTTTTATCAAAAAAGCTCTATTTACACTCGAAAAATGAACATTAATCTATCACATAACCTCTAATATTACAGAAAAACCAACGCATGGTTCCTCATCTCATACGTTAAAGAAAACCGATGAACAAAGTTCCAACAGATCCAAACTACACTTAATAACTACAGGATGATCAAGAAGCTCCACCATTCGAGTATCAAATGATCTCTGGGAACATATTACTCATCGGCGAGTCCCAATTTTCCCATTCGCCAAACATCCCCTTCACGGGCCATCGGGCAGAGTCAGCCCGGCATGCGCTCGGATCAAAGGAAAAGTATCCTAATTTATCAGCCCGAGAAAGACGGGGGTCCACGGACCGTCGCGGACTAATCAGATCGGAAGAGTAACGGGCCGCCCCCGGGATCCGCAACGGCAGCCCCCTCCGTCATTTTAATTCCGTAATCATTCCCACGGTCAGCCGAAGACATTTTTTGCAGCTCAGCGTCTTCGGGGCCCCTGTTTTCTCCCCCTCCCCCCAGGGAGGCGGGCGATCCGCCCGGCGCGAACCATTAAGGAATGCACGTGCCCGGGGCTTCACGTTTTTCCATCTATTTTTTTTTTCTTTCCCCCTCGAAGCTCTTTAACCCGGCACCTTCGGAGGGCGCGCGCGCGCGCGCGCCTGCGATCGTGCCACGCTTTAGCGCATTTCCTGAGCTTTTAACGAGGCGCTCATGAAAGCACGGCCGTCGTCCCCTTCCACC
The DNA here is from genome assembly GCF_028453695.1 of Augochlora pura. Lineage (NCBI taxonomy): Eukaryota > Metazoa > Arthropoda > Insecta > Hymenoptera > Halictidae > Augochlora > Augochlora pura. The sequence goes on along the minus strand of NC_135773.1, from coordinate 4,189,904 downwards.
ACCCCCCTCCCTCCCTCCCTCCCCGCCCGCGTCGGTTGTACGGACCCCTATTCTTGCTATTTAATGGCAAGCTACATTGCCTGTATCCGTGACCCAAGCTCTCTCTCTCTCTCTCTCTCTCTCTCTCTCTCTCTCACTCTGACGCTGCTGTTGCGACGATCCGCCCCCTGCTTCAGGAATTAACTCGATCAACTGTGTCGCCGATATCGGAAAATCCTCGAAAAATATACTGTGACGTGTTTTAATTAGAAGCCGGCTGCCGACCAACGGGGAAAACGTTGAATTTGCTCTCGTCTAGATCGACGGCGCTAGGCTGAGACCATTGTGTAATAACATTTTTTAGTGAAACGGACGGTTGGTGAACAATTCGCAAGGATTATTTGTGAGAAGCACCGCTGAGGTTCGATATGATGATTTTAATGGAAATGTTTAGTCTTATGCGTTAAAGTTGGAATTAATGCGGTGAGTATAGTATATTAGTGATTGTGTATGGATGGTGGAAATATTTGTCAAGATTTTAGAGTTAATATATTTAGTGTAAGATTGAAAGAATTTTCAGTGTGACTTTTAACCCTTATCTCGATGCCATTTTAACTGTAATTCTAAAATAACTTTCCTGACATACAACATTTCTATATTATACGACAAAATGTATTTTATGCATAGGAAATTGAATCTTGTAACTCGTGCAACAATCGTTATAATTTCAACAATTTTTTAAATCTAATTTTTTATAATATAAAAATTATTTTGAAACGTGCTGTAATAATTTTAGTAGTACCACTCGAGTGCAAAGGATTAATTCGTAAAATAAATGCCATTAAAATTATTGATAAAAATAAATATTAAGAATTAGTTTCTGAAGAAAATAAGATTAGTTGATGACATGTTATAACGCTTATTAGATGACTTTAGTCGCAATAATATTAATTGTATATATAAATATAATTTAAAGTCAATGCGAAACTCGAATAACATCCACAATTACTTCTAACTATTAATAACTTTGCTATTAATATCGTACACCTGGAAAACTAAATATAATGCAAAAGGAATTGTCTTTTTTGCTACCCGATATTACACGTCAAGAACAAATCAAGAAAGGACAATAAATATAGCTGCCAATTCCATAAAGTGACGCGCGATGGGAATCCACGCATTGGACATTCTCAATGGACCTCGCACGCCAAACATTGACATACTCTACTTGACTGAGAAACAAGCACTATACATAGGAGATGGTGACCTATTCTGCTTGAACGAAAGGCAAACATTGTGAAGATGTTCCACACTACGTCGATAGTGTCAATAATAATGCACACAATCCCATGATAAATATGAAAATCGTTCTAGGTGCTTCACAATATCTGCGACTTGTTATTATTTCGATAAAAAATTAGATAAAATATTTAGAGCAGGTAGACGTGCATATAATGTGTATATGTGTGTATATAATGACAAATGGCATGATCGTTTACGTTTGGTTCACCGGACAATGTTGTTAGATCGAACCATGATACAGGCTACCTCAATATCAATCATTCTGTTTTTCCCATGTCTGATAAAATACTGACTCATTTCACTTCCGAAGTACAGTAATGCGTCCGGCGAGCCTTCGACCCAGTTTTTATTAACAATTCCAATATTTTACGCGTTAGTATAATAAGCACAATGTTTCGAAAACATTCACGGCGCAATGAGAAATATTAGTTGAGTTAATGGAGCTTTTCCAACATGGTTTTTAATCATTTTCTAGAGAGAATGAAACAAGGTTTGAAATTGTGGATTTATATTGTGGTTATTTAATGCGTCGTCTTTTGTTTATCATTGTTTAGTATTTTTAGAATCTTTTGGCACTTCTGGCATTTTATGGTATTTTTAGTATTGTTTGGTATTTTTAACCACTTTTGGCATTTTTTGACAATTCTACTACTATTTGGTATTCGAAGCCTTTCAAGTTGGCAATAACACCGAATTACATTCGTGGTATCGGGTTCTTCAATAAATCGTCAAAACTGAAAAACTTCGTGTCGTTTCTATTGACACACGTAGTTGTCAAACTCAAAAATTGCCTTCCGTGTAAATATTGGCTAAAAGCAAAGTTTAAGGATGAAATATCTACCAATTCGTTATTTCTTTATAAAACTGTCCTAAACGACGTTACACTTACAAAAAAGAAATTATATCCTGTTAAATTATATTTATGCCTATTTCTTTCTTTTTGAATAATCTGATACTTGATATTACATATAATAATTTTTACAAGTAACAGCTCCACTAATTGAGTATAAATTATTTATAAAGTAATCTAAGTCTATTTTTCAAAACCATCGAGCTAGCTATTTTAATAATTAAATTTGTAGTTACATATAATTTCATATCAGAAAAGCCTTTGAAACGCAATAAACCTTAGGTACAAAAAAAAAAAAACATTTTACTACCATGTTATCAAATATTAATATTTTTTATTTTAATATACATAATATATATATTAATATAAATAATTTTAATGTAGATAATATATATTAATATAAATAATTTTAATATAAATAAACTCGAGCCACTATCAAAATAAATGCCTCAATTATACGACAAAACCGAGCGGAAAAAATCGTTCCATTTGACAAATACAGTATCTCCAATAAAGTCCATGGTCACCGTAGAAACTATCCGACTGTTCAACGACGCGTACCGCCCCATTTTGCGGCGCGACGACTCAAAACCCCGCAGATATGAAAGAAAGAAACGTGCGCAGAGAGGAAGCGGCAAAGACGGGAGCATGTGCTTAATTGCCGTCGAGGAGACCGTCTGAAACGTCACGTCCACCGGGTTCCCGTCTTTTTCCCCCCCAGTCCTATCCCACCCCATTTGTCTCTTTGACGTCGGTACCGCCCGGATCGATGCCCGGAATCATTCGCTCACGGAATTTCCTAATGAATTGAACTTTCGCCGCAGCGTCCTCGCCGTTCCGCACCGGCGAGCTAGCCGGCGGCTTCGTGGCCGACTATTTGGATAATTCGCGGCAACGTCTACCCGGCTAAGAAGAAGTCGAATATCCCTCTCCCCCCTTGAGGTCTCTGTCTCCGCTTCGTGGAAGCATTTCCCGCAAGAAGGGCGCCCTGAACTTCGAAGAAAGCTGCAAGACAAATTGCGAACGTGACGGTCGAGAGAAGATCCGGAATACGGTTTTTCTAGAGAGGACATGAGGAAATATTGAACAAGTGCACGGAGCCAGGATCCGCGATAACCGAGGCCGTTGCCAAGAACGCCGGGGCGTCGCACGTTCCATCATGAAATTAGAATGAGCCTCGTCTCTATTTTTCACGTTCCCGGGCATTGCCGGCTAAATTCTTAATACGGAAAACTGTTCACCGTGCTCGATATTTAATACGCGAGTATTTCGACTGGCGCGTTGGAAATAATGCAACTGAGCTTTTAAATCCGAAAAATATTAGGTCTGTCAAAAAATTCTATCTGTTCTGAAAAAGAAAGATGAGAATTAATTTTGTATGCACCTAATATTTATTGTATTATTATAATAATTTAATACAATCGCAACTATTGCCAGCGTGATTTATGAATATCATTTTTGAGAAATATATATCGCAAATAAAATTATGGACATAATTTTCTGGTAGAATTCATATATTTTCTCTAATCGTTTTTATATCAAATGCATTATTATTATTATTATTATTATTATTATTATTATTATTAATGTTATTATTATTCTTTATTAACGGGCTAGTAAGGCCTTTCGAGTTACACGGAGTTGACGTACATAATTCGGACTAACCTTATAAGCAGCATATAAAAAGAAAGAACAAAAATGATATCACAATATAAAAGTGAAACAAAGAAATTACATAGCGCGTGTTTTAATAGCTATATTCACGGCCTAATTGCAGATACGAAAAACAAAGCTAATCGAGGTCAAATTTAAAAAGGAAGAATTAAGTAGCGCTTCTTTATCCGTCATTTAATTGATTTAACCTGAAAACAGTTTGAACATTTCATTATTCCCGAAAGGAACGCCTTTAAAAAGCAATTCCGTAGAGATCGATATTTCGGTATTTCCGTCTACGTCGCAGCTACCACCGCGACGGCTCTTATCGTCCGCAAGTAAATTTCTCATTAAACGCGTCACTTCTTTTGTTCACCGGGCCCCGTTCCTCTCGACGAACAATCGATGCTTCCAATTCAGCCGGGAATCCATCACTCTACGCCCCCCTCCCCTCCCTGCCGCTGAATCCCCGACAACAAAAGACGGAGCCAAGAGATCTCTCCCCGGAAGCGAGAGATCAGCCAGCCTGCTAATTGCTGACTAGAAAAATCTTCCTCGCGGCAATCTTATCGCCTCCGACTTCGTCTTATTTCTCTTGTCGACGCGTCTGCTTCTATCCGCTCCGATTGCCAGGAGACTTCGACGACTTCGTCGAGAGAGATCGTTCTTTTCCCCCCTCTCTCTCTCTCTTTCTCTCTCTCTCTTTTCTCCTTATTCCTTTCTTGCGGCGGCGGTGATTACCGTCGAGAGAGCCTGTTGCCTTCTCAAATTGGCGTTGGAAGCTGATTTCGGATCGGAAGAGGGGACGGTCGGTGACTAATGGGATTCAAGTGGCGAAAGAAATATTCCGTCGAACCTCCTTTAATGTTGCGCGAAATCCGCGAAAGAGTTATGACCCCGCGTCCGTGCGTTCATAGTTCGTGCCATTGCTCAGGATGCTCAGCAACAGGTGGAAAAGAATTCAAGGGATGATTCGACGTGACAATGTAAGACTCGTTTGTGTAATGGGAAGACAGTGCTGTATTAATTTCTAGTTAGGAACAATGCGAAGGGGGTAGTTTCTGAATCTTCGGTTTGTATCGTTTTGGGAAGTTATTTTATAATTATCGTATCACGAGTGCTTTTTAGTTTGTTCTGTTAAGTAACGTACTGACTAGAGAGCATTTTTTCTGTATTTTTAACTGAATATTAAAATTGTATATAATAACTTTAACAAGATGTTAAGACAATGGAAGCATTCAATATTAATCGAAACCAAATTTATCACATCATATTTGTATTATATTTTTAAAATATGACGTATAGATGTCAGGGTTTTAAAAAGGCGAGTGAAGTCAATTTTAAAGTTACTATAAATTAGGTTGACTGTAAATTATTTTAACATTGAATTTAATCATTAAATAAAAGTCATATTATTATAGCACCATCTCTTCTCACAGTACTCCAAATAAAATATCTAACATCCTTGAAACATCGACTTAATTTTACTTAATTAAGCAAAAGAGTTCTTCTTGCATTATATAAGAGATTTCAAAACGAAAAGCAATAGCAGCGAAGAAGAAGAAGGCTGCTAAAATTTTATAAAACAAAGGAGAGTATTATCTTTCCGTTACCACGATAGTTCTTGTCAAACCGAATGCCATTTGCTGAATCCACTTTTCGATCGATTCTTCGTCGAAACGAAGATGAGCCGGGGAAAGAGGAAGACCAATAACGAATGTTATTTTATCACTTTATCGACCGGTCATTCGACTGTAAACATTTATGTCATTACATAGTAATTGAATCTATTTATTTTATTTCTATATTATTTATTTTACACATCGTGAAAGGTATCTAATATTTAAAAGATGATATAACACTATGAGAACTTGTGTTAGCACCTTTACTCCAATAATAGATAATAAATTATTGACCGGCTATTCGTAAAAATTTATGTCACTGCAGAGTAATTACTTATTTTATTTATCGCCAAAGGTGTCTAATATTTTAAAGATAATATAATGACATGATAATTTATAGCAGCACCTTAACTTCAATAATAGATAATAAATTATTCATTGTCCTGACAACCGATTCACAGGCTATCGATCAAGAGAAAAATCTGTTCTATAGTCTACCGATCGATAAACCGTTAATAAACCCAGAGTCTCGTAATCAATGAGGGCAACTTGGACGTCTTCCCGCCGCGTCTAGCCGTTTCCGTCGCGGCACCGGCTCTCGCCGAATTCGGGGTCGACGAATCTGATTCCAAAGCGGCGCCGCGCGGATACGCCAGCCGGAAGCCAGCCCGAGGATTACCGTGCGGATCCCTCTTGGTTAGACGCCCGCTCCTAAGATCCAATTTTCAGCGAAGTGTGCAGTGTACCTAAGTACAGCGGCAGCCACTTCGCTTTGACGACCGGAAACGCTCGCGGAATCCTTTGGTAACGTCGGGTGCGGCGCAGCAGCACGCCGTGATGAGTTCGGTTCCACGTCGCGCCACTTCTCTTGCGGACCACTTCTCGGATCCCTGCGTGTCATCGGGGACGCGTTCCGCTGATTGGTCGATGGATCTCTGTTGTCGTGGATTACGCGACGCAGCTGCGGCACACCTGATTGATGTTGATTCTTGGGCCAGGACCTTTTGTTTCACGTGGCATTATACCGAAGTTGGTCGGGCCAATGACATGCATCGAGGAGCTTGAGTGAAAATTGTTCTTATATGTTGGTTTGGAACTTTATTATGTGGTACGTATTTTATATATTATGTGGTATGTGTTTTATGTATTGTAGATTGCGTATTTTATATATTATAGAATTTATGTATTCTATATATTATAGAATTTATGTATTTTATATATTATAGAATTTATGTATTCTATATATTATAGAATTTATGTATTTTATATATTATAGAATTTATGTATTTTATATATTATAGATTTTATGTATTCTATATATTGTAGATTATGTATTTTATATATTATAGACTATATTTATATTATAAATTATAGAAGTTTAATAGAAGTGTATTTCTGTTTTTTATTGATTTTAGTAAGTTGACGATAAAGAAACGATATAGAAAGATTTAAATACTAATTGATCTTAGATAAAAATTTGAATTATGGTAGACGTTTCCTTAGATTAATTATAATAGATTGATATTTAAATTAACTATATAGTTAAGAGTTCTGTCAACGTCTCCACTGTCTTGTATTTTATTTAATAATTTGTGCTATAATTGCATGTATATTGTATACCATACTATACTTTTATGGTTACTTTGGGTGCTAATGCTTTTTCCTCCACTTTTTATTTTCATCTCGAAAAATAAACTATAGCACTCGTCTTCCAGTTAATCCTTTTTTCAGTTATCTTGTATCTAAAATTGAATTTAAAAAATGCTAGTAAAACTCCTTCTTCCAATCAGCATTGTACGCTATCAGCATTAATTTCGAGGTTATGTCAAGGGAATTCGACCGCGGAGTAAATTATCGCACATGCGATATCGCCAGGGAATTTTAACGACGCCCCCATGAATCGAAAGGGTTCGCCGTCGCCGCGACCAGGGGAATTTGACGGTATTTTTTCGCCGCCGCCGGAGAATGTCACGGGATCTTCCTCCGGTGATTCCTTGGCGTTCATCGGGGAGGAATGGCAGCCGTATCGATGCCAACCCGGTACAAAGGGAGGAACGTGAAAAAGCGTCGGGGCAAGGCGAGAAGACGTATAATTGCCGGGAGATTGAAAATTCCGTGGCAGCTACCCGTGCCCGATAAATCCAGCATCGCCGCGGAAAATGTCGGGAGGGGGGAGAGCCCGGCCGTTTGAAAACCGGAATGAAAACGATCGTCTCGATTCTATCCGGGCAGCCGGCGCGACATGCGAAGTCGAGATCCCTCGTTCGGACTAACGAGGCGAATCTTTTTTCCCTCCTGCAACCATGCGTCTGCCTTGCATCGCGGTTTTCTTAAATCGAACCGGAGGAGGTCGGGTCACGAACTGATCCTGCGTAACGATCGCGAAACATTCGGTGTAGTGTGTTATATCCCCGTTGCCCTGAAGCGTCTCGACGACGTTCGCGACGCTCGTGGCTTTTCGAAAATCGGGGGAATAAAAGTAGAACGCTTTCTGCGGTTTTCTCATGATACGGAGACGATATTACGTTTTATTCGGGCGATCAAGGTTCGCTGTCTTAGATGATATAAGGTAATATAATTAGATTGTGGATTTTGATGCAAGATAAATATTTTCTATGATTTTGAAATTTGTTATTAACACTTTAGCGATCGGTAGAATATAAATCGGCTTTATAACATGGCAAATAATAATTTATCTATGTGTCTTGTCTCTGTGAGCTCCTAAATTATTATATCATTCTTTAAATATTTTGCGGTGGATAAAATAAAAATAAAATAAACATTGTTCAACGCTAATGTTATGGATATATTATTATTATTAGCCTATAATGACGTAAATGTTAAGCAGCCGAATATGCGGTCGGTAAAGTGTTAAGGTTATGTCACCGCCAAACACCTCTGCTTTCCGTGATATTCACGATAATGTATATTTAGGTTATGTCAATGTGCCTCTTTTACCTGAGACACCCTGTATAATGTATGTTTCTAGGTTACAATATAAACAGCTCGTATTACGTTGCAGTGTTCAACAGTTCACATTACACAATTCTAGTACCGTTTATATACCGAGTTAAATTGTGGTTAGGGAAAACATGTTATATAAGAGATTTAGAAAAATAATCTATATTTTAGGTCATAGATATAGATCACTGAATTTGTTAAAGTAGGTTTGGAGAAACATATATTTGAACATTCATATTCAATATTTATTTTAACTTTAATTTATTCATATTGAAGGTCACACAACAGTCATATTATATAGGTCATTAGATTCGTCTTAATCTTAACTATAATACTATAATAATATAAATATAAAATCTTATTAAAACAAAAGATCAACAACCTTTAAATCTCAAACAATATTACCTTTAAAAAACATTATTTCCACTATAACACATTTCAAATAATTTCCTTTAATTCTCTTAATCTATCTACTATTTTAAATTATACAACAAACTAAATAACAAACCACTCCATTTTACCATAAATAGCATAAACGTCCAGTTACAACCACACTATAGTATTTATGCGAATATATATTTCCTCATAAAAATGACACGAAATTTTGTTTTCGTCGTTAAACGATTGCAATAAATAGCTTTTATTTCGCACACTTCGTACATTTCGCAGGTGTGTACGTCTATCTACGTGCGTTATTTTTTTTAATGCGTGCAGAAAGGTATATTGCACCCGTATATTTCCGTTCATCGTACGTACTTCTGAAATTCGATATTATTTACCGATCGCGATTGAAATGAAAGTCTCGCCGAGGCCAATGCAGCCCGGGCATCATTCTACAATAACGCGCAAAGTAATGAAAAAGCTAGAGACGAATACCCGATCCCGCGAAATTACGGAACAACAATGTTCACGATCATAAAGTTACGGCTTGATTTATACGAGAAGAAATTATTCGGAAATGAAACGCTCCGGCGAGAAAACAAATTCCGTATATAGAACGATATCGCGGGATCGCTTGGTTGAACATTATTGAGAAGCCAATGGAAATCGAGGAACGACGCTCGAAAAAAAAAATTCGAACGCATTCCGAGGACGCGTATTATCGCTGCAATGTGCAAACAACGCATTCCGAGGACGCGTATTATCGCTGCAATGTGCAAACAACGCATTACGCGTACGCGTATAATGTTGCATCGGTTCCTGTACAGCATTATCGTATTTCGCGTACGCTGCTCGCGCATGTAGAAATTTAAAAGGATACTGTTACACGGAAATAAAAATGTTATAAGACGATTTTAGAAATTTAAATATAAATCGAAATAATGTTTCGACTCTGTTGTTATTAATACTTTAGCGAATCGGCTTTATAACATGGCAAATTAATAATTTATTATCTATGTGTCTTCGCACTGTAAACTCCTATATTATTACATGATTCTTTAAATATTTTGCGATGGATAAAATAAAAATAAAATAAATATTGTTTAACGCTAATGTTAAAGAAACATTATTATTATTATCAGCCTATAATGACGTAAATGTTTTACGACCGAATAACCGGTTGGTAAAACATTATTAGTGTATCCAGTGCCTCTCGATTTTATAAATCACCGGTCGCGTATGATTTTCTGAAATTCAAAAATGTTCGATACACTTCGCGGCCTTCTTTTCGGCGGCGGCTTCGTCGAACTGGGTCGCGAAATTCTGTTTGCGCGAACGTCGACGGTCAGAAAGTACGCGATTCGAGTAGCTGTTTGAAAATAAAGGGGCCGCCCGATGTCTGAAGCGTGCTCAAATTCCGCACATTAATGTTTTCCGTATTAATTGGTAGCAATGCTCGAGCCTTGTTACGGGAAATAACGGGACCGCGACTCGATAGCAATATAACGCGTAGAAGGTCGACCGGTCTGCTAGCATAAATCGAGAAAGAACGAATCCACGCGGAGGGGGGAAAAAAAAGTATGTCGAGAATGTGGAATAAAATTTGCCCCGTGGTCCTCTCTCTTTCTTTCCGAATGAACTCCGAGTTTATTCGGCGGTCCTGTTGAAATGTGCACCGGGATCGAATTTCAACGAAATTCGTGCGTGCCTTTAGCTGACGCGTTCGTCGATGACTCGGCCGCTTCTGATTCTTGTAAATTCTGTGCGTGCCGGGATGATAACTTTCGAAGTCGATTTTATTCAAAACAGTGTTCTGTAGGAGAGATTTTGATCAAAATTTTGGGCTCTTCTTTCTGTGTTAATTCAACCCTCTGATATCAAGAAATCTATAATAAATCTTAACACATTAAGGGCGGGAGTCGTAGTAATACGATTTATCTCGACTGTAGCTTAAAGACGGGAATCGTATTAGTACGGTTTGCAACCTCATTGCGCAATCCATGCCCAATCCATGCGCACTTTACATTTGTATTTAGTATGTTTTGTGGTTTGAAGCGTTGCCTAGCATACTTTCGTCAAGAACCCCCGCCTTTAATGTGTTAATAATCTCAAAAAGTCTATCAACTCAACTAAATGACTAAATGTCGCCTAATTTTCCAAATCGCCTCACTATGCAACAATGTAGAGATTAAAGTAATCTAACGATTAAAGCAACCTAAACATCAAATTGACTCACGATGTCCACCAAATGACCACGCGAGTCGCCGCGAAAAGAAAACGCGAGAATCGAATTCAGCATCGACAGGGCGAAATATGAAAAAGGTTGGAAAATTCATCGGCTCCCACGGCGGAAATTGGCGAGACAGGATGTTTCTACGGGCGCGCAGCCTCGGAGAAAATCGGCCGGGCTAATATCGGCCGAGCGAACGGAAAGGGATAAAGTCCGGATTTAACGGGGGAGCGCGCGGGGGACGCGGCGAGAACGGAAGCTGGAAAACGAAAGGAGCAGCCGAGAAAAATAGAGGCGTTCAGACGGATCCTGAGGAGGACCACCCTGGGTTCTTCCGCGGCGGGGTTGGAGAAAAAAAGGAAAAACTCTGTCGCAGCGTATTCCGCGCTCCCTTTTGCGAGCCCTCGAGCGGCCGCGATTGGAATTCGACGAATTTCGTTAGAACCTTCGCCGCCCTTAACCTCGGATATTGAAATCTCGTTTGCGCGACGCGATTATCGGAATTGTACCGACGCGCGAAAAGGAGGTCGGGGGACTCGGGCCCGGGAAAACCAACGAGAAATCATTGTGGACGAGTAATCGTTGATTCAATTAGAACCGCGCCGCTTGACGAATCATAGTTCTTCAATCAAAAATGATCGAGATTAACGAGTTGCGGGATCGGTGACTTTCGCTTTTTAGATTTTTGAAAATTTTGTTGTTGGAGTATTTAGTCGATTTTTAAATAGGAAGATATTATATTTGTTTAAATCTCTCGCAATTTTTGTTATTATCCAAGATGGAGTTGAGAAATTTATTCGGTCGTGTTCTGTGAAGGGGTAGTTATTCTGTCAATATGAGAATACAAAATATTTAACGCTAGGACAGATATATTTACTATATATAAATTAGGCTTATTGGTGGAAGCTTTGTCTCTTATAATTATTTATAATTATTTCATAGCAATGAAGTATACGGAATTTAGTAGACTTCAGCGACTTCAGACTTTTCAAGTACAAAAAATGAGATACGAATCTATCGGCTTCTAAAACAGATAGATCATTTAATAATCCTTTAACAAACCATTAATAAATCCTTCTGATCCATTGTCGACGAGGTTTTTTTTCAAGTGTTAGAAACATGATCCTCGGACGACTAGATTATCTGTGAAGAACATGAATAATGGGAGAAAAGAATAATGATCATGTATCATGTAGGTGATTGATGTGTTTGCAATTTCTGGAACACGATGTTAACCCTTGAAGGGTTAAAATGAAGGGTGCTCTACTGTTTCCATAGTAACACTTTATATACAGGAGGGTTGTTAACAGAATTTTTAGTTATTATACTGTACTAGCAGAAATATAAATAATCTTTTTCTGTATGGTAATGTTACTGCGGATGATTTATTTATTAAGAAGTTTTTGACTGCGGATTGCATATTCTCAAAAATTGTAAAACCATCGCTGCGTTCTATTCTAATTATTAAAATAATAATCTACCAAAACTATATCGTACAATGATCTATTCTAATTATTATTACATAAATATATCAAAAACAGTACTACACTGATCAAATAATTATCTGAATCATCTCCGTTGCAACAGAAGCCCTCAATTAACCCTTCTCACTCGAGTGGCGACATTGAAAATTGCTACACCATTTTCCACAATAATCACGACAGTATAAAATTTAATTTAAAAGTAAAAAAATGCAAATCATGTAAACTAGAAATATTATAGAAAACATATTTTAGATTTCAAATTAAAATATCTTCCACTAAAAAGGGTGAATTCCACACCTCAACTGAAAATCCTCGAAATAAAAATATCACCCAAATATACCAGGTGTCCAAATACACACGACCGCCAATACAGTTTCCAACTAACCCCGACAAATATTTATCACCTCCGTTCTTAATTTCTCCTTACAGAAGGCGAACTTAATTATCGATCGATAATTTTTCGCCGCAACACCGTCGATTCGACGTATCAAACTATAGAGAACGTCGATACTCGGCGAACTACCCAGGCGCCGCTCTTGCCCCGCGCTGTATCGCCGATAAATCATCATTATCCCTTTCGCGTAGCGCGCAGTACGTAACAAGCCCTAAGCTTGACGGAAGTTAGTCGGCGGTTGATAAATCGCGGGCAACCATAAATCCCGGGGCCCGGGCGTCGCGCGAGCCGTCGCGCGGAGGCGGAATTATTGAATTGGGATCTCCGTTGTTCAAAATAATCGAGGCTTACGGTGGAAACCGTGCGGGGGGAGGGGGGAACCGTCCGTGGAACCGATGCGGAACGTCGCGCCGCTTCTAGTTTCCATGCTGCCCCCTTTCCCGTACGAATCCCCGGCTCTCAAAGTTTCGAGCGCATACACAGAGAGAGAGAGAGAGACTCTCTCTCTCTCGCCGCTGACTGCACCGGCCACTGCATGCCGGAAAATAAACAAGATTATCGAGAAAGCTAGGTCCGCCCGGCAACTTGCTCCGGCCCGTCCACCTGTCGAATATATACAGTTTCTACGGAACCACCAACCAACCCCCGACGGTGCCTCTGCGTACGTGTGGCTGTCTCTCTGCGTACGTGTGCGCGCCTGTCCCCTCCCTCTCTCTCTCTCTCTCTCTCTCACATCGACACGCGACCACGTGACTGTAAACACCGTATAGCGTGAGCACACATATTTGCATTTACTGTTAGCAGTGTGGGCACAACGATAGTTGCAAGAATTTAATCATGAGGTCCGTGTGCCTCGGATGTCTGCGCACCGGTCCGACGTTCTTATTATTAACACGTCCGCGCCTGTTTGCCTGACAGCTGGGCTGTCGTAACGCGGGGATTGTTATTAAATTAATTTGCCGTTCCTTTTGCTGTCGTACGACGACATATCGGTCACGCGACGTTCTTTTAATTTTCTAACGAGCACGTGGTTTTATTTCTTCGTTCTCGTTTCTTCTTTTGTTTTGCAATTGTCACAGTATTACGAAGTTGTTTCCTTTATACGTTAACCTTGGCATATTTTAATAATTTTTTGGTGGACATTGAAAGAGACCAGGTTTAAGGTGAAGATTTTTTTTAGAAATTAGACAACTTCTCGTGTGATATAATATGTATAATATATAAAGCGTAGACGTTCTCTTAATTTTCTAATGAGTACGTAGTGTTATTCCATTATTTTTGTTTCCTTTTTATATTTTGCAATTGTCAGAGTTTTACGGATTTTTGGTGTTTCCTTTGTAGGATTACGTTAATCGGGTATTTTTTAATCACTTTTTGGTAGACAGTAAAAGGGCTCAGGTTTAGAGTAAAATTTTTTTTCTGAAACCAGATAACTTTTCGTATAATACAATATGTATACAAAGCGTAAAATATAAATTCACTATAGTCTAGACATTAAGGTGGCATAAGGTACGCGACGACTTTGCATGGCAGAACTTGTTTCTCAAGTTTGTTCCATAATATGTCTAAAAAAAATCGTTTAAGGAGTAGTTTAAAGTGTAGTTTTAAAGTGGTATCTACAAGCTTCAATTCAGTGAAAGATCTAGTCCTGGAAATGTTTTCAATAATTTATAGTAAACTAAATATCGAATTATGAAATTAGAACTGTTACTCGAATTCGAATTCTCCAAATCAATTTTAAAGAATAGAACTTAAATAAAGACGTAGATTAAAGATAATATAAGCTATAATAATATAACAGCCTGAATAATATAATATTCACCTTTATTATAAACAAGTAAAGTCCACAAACCCCCAACAATTTTTCAATTATTAAAATTGAATTTTTCGAATATATCTGTGGCAACGAAAATCTCGAAGTCAAATTACAATTATTACCTAAACACGAATTCTCCAAATCAATTTTAAAGAATAAAACTTAAATAAAAACATCGGATAAAAATAATATAACAGCCTAAATAATATAATATTCACCTTTATCATAAACAAGTAAATTCTACAGACCCCCAACAATTTTCCTCCGTGACAACGAAAATCTCGAAGTCAGATGTAGAATCGACATCCTCGAAAAATAATTCGCCGCGCACAACCGTGTTTATTTATTATTGCTGAAACTCGGCCAGCAAACGGAGCGAGCCCACGGCTGCTATTCAGCCCCGCGAACGTTCGCGAAAGCGGACGGTATCTCTCGCGGCATTATAATCTGAGAGTAATCGGTTTGACGGACACCGTAAACCGGGTTGCTAATCACCTGTCCCCGGGATCGCCGGGCGAAGAATCTCGGAAATCCCGTGCGTCGCGTGTCGCGCACATTTATATTAGCGACCGTTAATATCGCGGGCAACGAAAGGGTTGCGCCCGGCAGTCGCGACGGTCGTTAGAGAGCGGAACCCGGTTGGCCGCGGCGGCGGCGGCGTTCGCAGGACGATTCTGTAACGGTTTCCAAATAGCCCGAACACGCCGCAGCCCCGAGGCACATATTTCCTGGCGCATATACACATCGGCCGGATTATCTCTATTTATCGTACGTGAAATCGCAAGCACCGCTTCAGGAAATACCGAAAGAGGATTACCAGTCACACGGCCGAATGCATCCGTGGCTTCATTAATTCAGGATGCACATCCTTCCGAAGCTGTAACGGCAGAGGCTTTCCAGCCGCGGCGCTGGCCGAACCGGCGCATCCGATACAGAGAGAATCTCTCTCTCCCTCTCTCTCTCTCTCTATTCCCCTACGCGCGCATCCGAACGACCAAAAGTCGACGAGCAAACCGCAGTCAGACGCGCGGATAGTAAATACACATTACTGCCTGTCGTGGTTCGCAACCCTATACCCGCCTCCTCCACCTCCTCGCCCCTTCTCTACCCGCAGTTTCCCTGTTCTACGGCTCTCGGCGATATTCTGATCGAGGCTTTGTCTCCCACGCGATTCAAAGTAGCCTAAGGTGTGTGTCCGTTTTACCTGCGCGCAATGCCGGGGCGCCCGGCTTCTCGTCGATCGGCTCGCCGAGGATCGCCGGCCAGCTGGAAATTGCACCGTGTTCCGACGCGTTTGTCGAGTGCAACGATCTCTAGGCTTGCGCTACGAGTCGGCTGCTTGGGGACCGCCCTGTCCAATGAACGTTCGTTGCATCGATTTAACGCGGTCCCACTGTTTCTACACAATTTAGTTCCTCTGTGTTTCGCCATTCGGGAATTGCGATTGAAAAGCCTTCAACTAAGCCTTTAACAAATTTTTATTTGTCTTGTTGAATTGTTTAAATTGTGCAGGTTTTATTTTATTATGTCGTAAAATATTGTTAACCTTTTAGGCGTGGTTGTATTTTACGTGAATGAAATTTTTCACAACTAAATTACCATTTTTATTAATATATACATTTTTCTTGGTATAGCTATATATAATATTAGCTATAATATTAGCTATATATATCCTTTTATTTATGTATTGTATATATACACGTTCACTTTAATCGTTTACTTTAATAACTAAATTACCATTTTTCTTAATATGTCTTTTTTTAAGTTTAGCTGTATATAATATTAACTGTATATTTATTCTATTCTTAACTGTTGTTGCATGAGTTACAAGATTCAATTTTGCATGAATAAAATACGTTTTGTAACATAAAATGGAAATGATATATCTCAGAAGAGTTATTTCAGAATTACTGTTAAAATGGCTTCGAATGCAAAGGGTTAATATCATCATTGTGTCTTCAACCTGTTAGCTGAATACGATCACTATACACGTCACAAGGAGATGGCAATTTCACATCTTACAAGAAAAATACTTCTACGATCTAGTTACAAATATTTATAAAACATACTCATAAATTGCAGACAGTTTAGGGTAATTCTAGAACAACTGTCGACAAAACTATACTCACTGTGATCGATAAAATACATAACAAAATTTCTCTTCAAAATAAATTGACGCAGCTAAGTGGTTAAAGTTTGACCAGCAAGAGCTAAAGGTTTTACAAAATTTTACCGAAGCCATCGCAATGAAACAATATCCTGTTAAAATCGATCGATCTTCGTGCGTGGAGCATCGAAGTCCTATCAAATCGTATCCGGATCATAAGTAACGCGAAGGCGGCCGCAACAGTAATATTATTACAGTTATCGCGAAGTTTCTAAGAAGCTTGGAGGAGATTATGAAAACAGAGTTCCGGTAAAACGGTATCGGTTAATTTCAGAGCGCGCCGTTAATAAAAGAAACCGGTACACCCGAAGAAACGCGGGATTATTACTCGTCCCACGGCGGAACGGCGCCGGCAGCGGCTGCGGCACCCGGCGTTCTGGACATCTCGCGAATGAAGATGGCCGGCGGGGGGGAGGGAAAGTTTTTTTTTTTTTTTCATTGGGACCCGGGAAGACTTTACGGGAAGCACGTTGAATTGAAATTAGAGGAATACTAGAGGAAACTCGAGTGGAGTGCTACGTGAATTTTGCAATAAAGTTACTCGGTTCTTAGTTTGCTGTAATCCTCTTAGCCGGAACTTAGCCGGATTGAAATTACGTTTTGACCGGCTACACGGAATCCTTTATTCGCGAATTTTTGAGATCCCCCGCGATGCTTTCGAAAATGGCCGCGACGTCTTCCGGACAGTAACGTGTAGCAGTTAGCAGGTAACGTGCAGCAGTTAGAGTTACTTCATTCTGTTCAGTATATATCGCATGGTATTTGTTGAAATGTATATTAGAATACTGAGGTAGATTTAATAATTGTTAATATAATCTATTATATAAAAATAAGTCGGGTTTTCCTTCCTGACGCTATAACTCCAGAACGCACGAACCGATTTCCACGGTTTTGCATTCGTTGGAAAGGTCTTGGGCTCCGGGAGGTTTATAGCAACCAAAATTCTGGAAAATTTCAACAGAAAAGCAGGAAAACAGGGAAAATCATTTTTCACATACAGCGCCATCTCTGATACATAGCATGTACTACAAACCAATATGGTTTAAAAACAAAAAAATAACTTTTCTTCATCTTTTAATCCCCAAACGAAATGTTACAAAAAACGAAGCCATCTGGTGGCGAAACGGAGTTCGCCAGGTTTGCTAGTTAGTAATATATATTAATAGATGTGGTATTGGAAAACAATTGAAATTAGCGAAATGATGTTTTACGTCCAGTTATATTTTTTTTAGCGAATTACTAAATGAAAATGCTTGTGTAATTTGATTTTATCAAAAATTAATAAGTCAATAAATAAATGATTTTATCAGAAATTAATAAGTCAGAAATTATAAGTCAATAAATATTGTTTGACTGACTCTGTTAAATCAGACTTCCATTACAAAAAGATGACTGCAGGCCTTTATGCGAAATAAAACATATCTGCGTCGATTTTAACAAAAATCGATCAAGTAAATATTTCGATCTTTCCTTAACAATTTCGATGGTCGAAAATAATTGATAGAATCCCTTAAATTCTGTATATTTTCATTATTATACAAAACACATAACCTCTTCGCCAGTATCAAAAATAAAAAGAAATGGTAAAACTTGCTGAGAAACGCACGATGTTGAAATTGAGCATAAATCTATAATAACCGAGTCAACAAACCGGATAGCAGCGATCATTCAGCGCGATCATAGGTACCAGCTATAGATCGGCCCAGTTCGAGAGCAGCCTCTATTAACCACATTCCCAGCGGAAGAAGACATTCATTACCGATGTCGGTTCATTTAACGAGGACGGTAAGTAGATTGCAGCGGAAGTGATTTTCAAGAAAGAAAACGGCCGGGCGGGAGGAGCAGAGCGAGGAGGAGGAGGAGGAGACGGATGAAGAGGGGAAGGAGGAGTGGAACAGAAGGGAAATGGCTTGTGATTAGGACGAAGGATGATGCATAAATTATGAAAAGAGCGGATCGCGCGGATTTTCGAAAGATGGCCGTCCGAGGCGTGCCGCTGCCGCCATTACGACGATTTTTCTTTTTCCGCCGGGAAGAAGGACGTTTCTCGATGTATTATGGGTTTATTGGAGCGGCCACGGCGAACTAATCTTTCCCGAGGAAAATTGTTCTTCGGCTGTTCACGTGCCAAGCTCGTTTAATAAACTTTGCCGCGCGGCTTCGCGGGCAACGGCGAGCTGCAGTAATTTCTATAAGGCGCCGCCATTACCGCGAATTCTCGGCGAAGGGGACGGAGTCGTTGCCGAGACACCGTAATTATTCCGTGTTTAACCCCTTGCCGTATTTTGACGAGTCTGGCACGCGACGAAAATTTCTAGCAATAATTTGTATAGTTTTTTTCTAATTTGAACAAAATTCTAATCCCTTATCATCTATACTTAACCCTTTGCACTTCGCGTCATCATGGATGTTACCTAAAGGGTGTCCCAAAATTCACGCAAGATTTGAATTTTGCGCCCTTTGTGGGGTAAAGTGTTGCCAACCAAAAAAGAAAATACAGAATGACAGCTGACAGTTCAGGGTTATTAAAGATGGAGCGCTACACGAAAGAACAACGCATTTTTATCGTTGAGCAATATTTTGCAAATAATGAAAGTTTCGCAGCAACAGTTCGCAAAATGACTTCTTGCGTGAATTTTGGGACACCCTTTACCAGCGCTTATGAATAAATATATTATGACATAGTATACGTTATATATGTATATGTACATATATATAATATTATTATAATAATATTCGATTTATATGAATTTGTAGACATCGAGGAACAGTTGCAAATCGCTGATAAACTTTAATATTTAGTCATATACTAGAATTACAATGTCCCCTGAGTGGGGACAACCGAGTGCAAAGGCTTAAATATTGAAGCGACTGTAGACACGCGATGAATCTAAATTGTCTTTCTTCTTCTCAGAAAATAAGAACAGATTTATTTCAATAAATATTCCCCCGAGCTTGCAAGGAATACCCGGGGGTATTACAATTTCACCGCGAATCGCGGGCGCTAATAAATAATATATGATAGATTAGTTAAATTACTCCATGGTATCTTTGGCAATATAGTAAATATAAAATTTGGCAAATACATATATAACGATCTATTACAATCGAGAAACTTCGAATCGTTGCAACTGCGATGAAAATGGCAAAGGGTTAACGACGCCGACGATGCCAGCCGCTCTTAGCGAGATCAAAGCAACGAGAAGAATCGACACGGTGCTCGAAGAAGGCTCGAAAGCGAGTCCAGCGAGCGGACTCGCTCGCACGGTCGATAACGACGCCTCGATTATCCGCATCATTTGTTTCGGGATTGTTCGGTGCCGCGCCAGTCAGCTGTCGCTGCGAGGGAAAACGTTTCGGCGCGAGGATGAATGGAAGTTCGAGATTTTATTCGCCGATAAGATCGTGATTCGTGTCGCGGATGAGGACGGCTTGTAAGTTGTAATTTATTGGATCGTCGGGAAATTTACTTGCGGCATGACGTTGCCCGAATGTAGATCGCGATTACACTGCGGATCTCTGCGTGCTCGCGGAGCGTGCAGATTTTTTTAAATGTCGGAGAACGTGTACGTTCACGTGTATACATTATTTTTACATTTGTAAACATTTGCGTAAAGATCCGAGAGGTTCGGTTGTAATCGTTTGTAACTTTGAGTCGACGTTACGCAAACTGGCAGCGAAATATTTTTTGATTTATCGCGGATTACGTGGTAGTTACTTAGAAGATAAGAGATTTCTAAATCTGATAATGCGATTCCTCGAAATTTAATTTCTGCAAACTGTCTGTTTATTCAAATACAAAGAGTGAAGTATTTGACAGGATACGCGATGATAATTAGCTATCCGATGCCAACCTTGGAAATAAATTAATTAGGTCACTTTTACGAAATGTTTGAAACGGCTAAAAGTTTTCATTTAATAATATTGTAATTGTATAATTGTAGTTTTTAATTAACTACATAATTATAATATAATAATGATAGACGAGTAAAACGGTTAAAATTCTCGTATTCTCTCTTTATTTAATAATATTACAATTGTATAATTGCAGTTTCTAATTAATGATATAATTATACTGTATTAATTATTGATGAGTAAAACGATTAAAATTCCCGTATTCTATCTTTGTTTAATAATATTATAATTGTGTAATTATAGTTTTTAATTGCTTACATAATTGTAATGTAATAATCATAGGTTCGTGAAACATGTTAAACGACAGCGAAGACGGAATGCATCCAGGCGTGCACCGAACAGCGTGATAAGACGATTTCAAGCAACAGTAGATGCTACGAAGTAGTCGAGCCCATTGGAACGGAAAAAGTGAGCAGACGTTTTAATTTAACAGAAACGCCGGCAGCGGCCGGACTTATAAATCGCCGGCGTCATTGCGGAAGCAAAGCAGCTTCGAATCGCGGCAGATAGAATAATAATGCGAGGCGAGAACTTCGGAGACGATAAATCTAAAAATAAGAAATAAGAGCTGTGCCAGCCGAGCGTGGAACGGCGATGCGATTAAGGAGCGGAGGGGTTTTCTGGCAGATGGTGTGTTCGGGGGAAAGAATATGTCTGGACAGTTGTTTATTTATTTTAACATTTTATAAATAAAATACCACAAATTTATAAATAAGTACCCAATATTTCTCGTTGCGAAGTCATCGACCATTGTGATTACACCAGGTGTTTCAGCAATTTTATATTATTACGGAGAATGTATATTAAAGTAAGTAAACATTGTTACACAATATAGATCTAAAATTCAATATAGTTAATTTATATATAGGGGATGCTCAAAATATTGCCCATTTTGATTTAAACACGTTTTGAAATCCTACTAAAAAGGGAACACTATATAAAATAATTAATTACACATTTTGCAACATTTGTCGATACACATTTCTCCACGGTGTTTGCAACTAATTCAGGTCGCAGATCATGCGGAATCAGCCCGTATACGGTCGTTCATTTCGGAATTTCTATGGAATGCGCGAACGGCGGAGATCCACGATTCATTTCGAAACGGCCACTTTTATTTACATAATGTAATTGTAATTTTATTTCGTTCGTTACGCGGGAGCCCGGGTCCCATTTTTTATCCGCCACCGGAACGCGGAACGTGCAGGCCGATAAATTCACGGTTCGCAATGTAAACATTTTAATTTCCTCCCGGCCCGTCTGATCAAACTAATTAATCTAATTCGTGTGCATTAAAGGGGGGCAGGCGGCGGCGACGGAGAGTGTCGGTCGACGAACGCGGGGACGCTGAGCAGTCCGCAGATAAATGCACGCCAAATAGATTGGCCGGCGCGATTGTTATAACAGTTATTAAGACAGCGGGCCCGATAAGGCTGTGCGCGCACGCGAGCACACACGCGGCCAGTGAATTACAAATTAGTCGACGCGATAAATCGGCCCCCGCCCGGTTCATTTATCATCGGGAATATTAAAGGGGTGTCCCCGCCCTGCGGGCACCCCGGCAAACGTCGTGCAATTATTTCTTTGATTGAGAATCGAATTATTCAAGCTCCCAGCAAGCGGCATTAATCTCGCGCGGACAACTATTTTCGCGTTGACCCCCGTCCCCTCCTAGGATCGTTTGGCTACTTCGTTCTGTTATGCCGTGAGGAGAAGGATCTCTCGAGACTCCATAGTCTTCCCTGCTGGACGGTTAGGGTTTTTGTTCGGAATAAGCCACAAACGGAGTTTTACAAAAAACTTTATAATAAAGTGAAGATCACGCGGAACTACGTACTGTCAAACTGAACCCGAGCACGGCGAAGCATGCACTTTTATACCCTCGCACAATAGGAGACGCCGGACTTTGGTCGCCTAGACCCGATGCAGTTTCTAGACTGAAAATAGGGTAAAGCGTGACCCATGCTTTTAGTGACGCGGTGTTCTCGCAAATGTGACACACAGGTCAGGCTAATCGGTGACTCACGGCAAATGTTTCGGGTACCGTATAACAGTTCGGAAACACTCGCTCGTGTAATCGCTATCTCGTTCCCGATACCTCTTCTCCCCTGGAGCCTTTGTTCCTTTCCTTCGGGAAGAATTTTCGTTTCCCATGTTCGCCGACCTATCGCTGCCGGACAACATTCCTGCGGCTTTTCTATCGGCGGTGAACTTTAACTGATAAACTTTGACTGCCGTATTGGCTCTTATAAATCACGACGGAATTGTAGGATCTTGCGAAAGTCACTCGTATTTGGAAATTAGAGATTCCTTGGATTATTTGAGGAAACTTTTTCCTTGGCGCTAATGGAATATGTGGCTTTGTTTAGGAGTTATCGAGGGAAAACGTTGACCAATGAGAAGCGTGTTTTCCTGGCGCTTGACGGTCGAGGTTATGTTTTATGAGTTATTTGCGAAAAACATTGATGAAGGAGAGGGGATGAAATTTAACTCGTTGGCTCAGTTATTTAGTGCCGCGAGAGCTCTCTTCTCATTCGTCACTGTTTTTTATTAATAATTCGTAAATAAAGCCGCGGATTGCATTTGCGCTAAGAAAAAAGTTACTTCAAATGATTCGAGGAACCTCTCACTCCTCGATTACGAGTGCCTTTTAGGACACCCTGTATAAAACACTTTCTACTATTTTTTAAAATCATGAACAATGGTAATATTTTTATTCAGACTAAGGTACAATAAATTCTACCCAATTGTCCTCAAGCTCATGAATAAAAATAGATAACTTGCGAACAGGAAATATAATTATTCGAGCCCTGCAATTCGTTTTTATAAATAATTGTCAATAACTTTAAAAACTCAGCGCTAACCTCAAACAATCATATCCCCCTTCCAAAATTATTCATTTTTATTCACGAGCTAAAAAAACAATTGGGTAAAATTTACCGTATTTTATCTTTGTTAAACCCTGATAAATAATATACGGTAGCAACGAATTAATAACAGACGATTCACGAAAATGTTAAGAGTGCTCCAACGTAGCTGTGACATGAAAGCAATTTCGCTTGGTGAAGTTTCGTGAAGTCTTGTTACTGTATTTAACAAACAGGACATACTAATTTCGCGCGGAAACAGAAAACCTCATACTTCTTTTACTCGTAAAAATGCAAAGTATGTAGGGCAGGAAGTTCTGCTACATTCTTCCCCGCATTCCAGACCCTGCCCTTTTGTGACCATTACTTACCGTTTCCTGTGCTACATTTTATCGCGATGGAACGATCTCGACACCGTGGGACACAGCAATTGTTTAAACTTGTACAAAGCGGAATCGAATAAATTTTTATAGCGACGAAATTTCAAAGCTCCGCAGAAAAGGAACTCGTTATTGAAAAGGAACTTATTAAATCAAATTATATTCTGAAAATATATAAAACTATTCCATGACAAATTAGCGAGTTAAATATCCGGAGTTTCAGACGTTCATTAAAATTAGAAATTTTTTTAAATAAAATTCGCAGGGCAAGTTTTGTCAAACGGTTCGCGTCGTAACTGTATATTCTATGGTATTTTTTTATGTTTGACGAAAATAGGTTTCCCCTTACCGCGTATAAAGAAAAATGGGTTTTTTCGTTATCAATTTTGAAAAATGTAACTTCGCGAAAAATAGCAGTCACCCGATCCGACGAAGCGATATTATTCGAACAAATCTGTTCGATTTATTCACAAAAACCGAACGACGAAGTCGGAGACATTTAAAGACAAATAGCCGGCGATCGCTGCACCGTCTATTTTATTAGACAATCCGGGGAAACCGCTGTAATAAACTTCAACGTAACTGGTCCATTAACGTTCGAGGAGTATTACTTCAACGAAAACGTGTTTAAAGCTTCGCGCAGCCGCCGTCGAGCGTCAACTTCGTTAAATCCATGAATTTCGAAGCGAAATTTCCAGCCAAGCATAGTTCGAACTTCGCGCGACCGAATTTTTCGACTCGTCCCCGATGTAACGTTACTGTACTACGGTTATTCGCAGCGCTGAAACTTACATTCGTACGCTCGCTTTGGAACGCGTGTTCCCGTAACACGTTCGGCATCGATTATTCGCTTCAAAAATTAACCCTTTGCACTCGAGGGGTGACTCTGAGGCACCTTTAACACTTTACCGATCGGTCGTCGAGTCGTAAAAATTTAGCTCTGTGTTAAATTTTCGTCTCTACTTTCATTTTATTTATTTTATTAATCGCGAAAGGTTTTCTATTTTTTTTTTAATTATATAATAATAGTGAAGCTTACGGTAGTGCAATCTAACACATTGATCTCGATAATAGATATCAAATTATTGGTTACTATGATAACCGATTCAGTGGCTACCGGTCGGTAAATTGTTAATATTGCTCTGATCTGTTCCAAACTCATTTCTATATTAACAAAGTTTGCATTTAAAAGATTCTTAATATTACCTTATGTTAGTTTGAATCACGAGAATTAATTACATAAAATTCACTTTGTTATTTAAAATGGGAATACTATAAGCCAAAGGAATTATTTTAGAATTATAGTTAAAATTGTTTCGAGCGCAAAAGATTAATAATAATAAAATTCCGCCATATCTCCATGACGGATATAGTCGTCAAACATACTTAATTGGTTAATAACGAAACCACCGTTGATAAAAGTTCCATAGTCTGCACCGCGTAACACGTTCGCATAGCGAATTTACGCGAATCCTAGCTCAGAAATAACCGAGAAGCAGGATAATGATCAGCGAGGACGACGACGCGACGCGACGCGACGGTGTTCGTCGGATCCACGGCACGGCGAAACGTTAGGAAGAATCCAAGAGGCGGTTCCGCGATCCGCCGTCGCGGCCGGGGGTCCCCCGTTATCGGGAATCGAAGATAAAGAGAGGAACGGAAGTGGAAAATCTTGGGAACTTACGACAACTTTGTACGTAATAGTTCCAAGTTCTGCGGTACGTCGGGGCCGGGGACTATTTCGCGGGACGAGGAGCAATATCATGAGCGTTCCGCGCGGTTCCCTGGCCCCCTGCCCCCCTGCCCCCTCCCCCGTCCTACCGGGCGGACGAATCCTGTCGGAATGTCTTTTCAACATTCCGGCGAACTAACTCGACCCAATTTGCCAAGACGCGATGAATTACCGAGCTGTCCAAACGGTGAAGTTGTCTCCGGCCCCCGCGGCGGACGGATAAAACAACGACGGAGAGGGAAATAACGGAGGCGGCCTCCCTAACGAGCATTGTTAGCATTAACGTGTCGTTGACATCGGGATGGGCCACGGTATACGGATATCTGACGAATACCTGAACTTTCTGCGACGCGAAAAAACGGCGACCTTTTATTAACGCAACAACGACGCGTTAACAACTTTGCGCTCCGTAGGCGCCGCTGTCGCGCCATTCGCTATCGGCGCACTGACTCTATTGGCGCTGCTGTTCCGCCACTGATTATCCTTAGTGAAACTGTTAATAACCCTTTGCGGTGCGCATAGGTTTCGCGACTCATCCGCTTGGCACCGTTTATTTTGGATTTTGCCCAATCCTTAATTTTGGTGATTTCATTACGAAAGGTATTTCTCTTCGATTCGTCATTATCGTTCCAGTTAAGTGACATTGCAGTAATTTTTGGCCATGTACGAAGCTAGTATATAATCTATCGGTGAACAGTCGAGTTCGTATCTGTGTCGAGATAGGACACACTCGACATGGAACCGCTAAGGGTTAAATCTCAAATTCCCTTCATTTTACCAGAAACTATATTACTGAAATAAATGAATTGTTATTATTAACACGTCGAATGCCACGCCCATTTCACAGGAATTGTCCGTGGCGCCACGATGAATTTTCTATTATGCGATACATATAATGTCACATAATAAAACTATATTTCATGTACAAATAAAACTATTCTCAGATGTTTTATAAGGCATTCATTTCCTCACACCACTACATCAACGATGATAATAATAAAAAATTTATAAGTATTGTCATTTGTTTAAATTATATATATTTTCATCAATCCGAGCGCGCCGGTCACCGGTGGCCCCCATGGCGTCACTGCCAAGTTCAGTGCCGGTCACCGGTGACCCCCGTGGCACTCAACGTGTTAATTCACGACCTTATTTTTTAACAAAACAGAAGTTCAGTTCTCAGGTGCGCCAAAATAAAAATGTCTCGGAGTTGCTGCACTCTTAAATGTAAAAACTTTTTATTAAGAAGCATTCGGAGTGCAAAGAGTTAAGCTGCTTCGTAACAAATCTATCGAAACGTCATCAGCACGTCATTCTAATTATAGCCAAATTGCTCGCCGATTTCCAGGATGACGAAGCACGCGTGACAATCGCGGTTTCTTAAGAATCCGAGGACGACAAATATTTGCTGAAACAATAGCGCGTGGGAGCAGACACTGTGTTACGTCGCCGTTTCATTCGCAATGACAACGCGACCGCGTCGTAAATTCGTCTACCGTCGCCGTGACGAAATATCACGAGCAGAAATTACGGGGGTCGCGGGGAGGCGGGACGACGGTACAGTTCGTTCGTCGACGGTGATTTCTAGCCGTTAGAATTCTTCTAGAAACACACAAGTTGACGCCGAACGAACGACGGCTCGTAAATCAAAGGCGGCGCTCTCTCTCTCTCTCTCCCTCTCTCTCTCCCTCCCTCTCTCTCTCTCCCTCTCTCTCTCTCTCTCGAGGGAAACTTGCGTTTCGCGACCGGTAATTTACAATTGCCGCGGCTTATTCCGCCGTTTGATTTCGGATTCCGTGGAATTTTGTCCGCGGGCCACGGAAGTGAAAAAGCGTGGTCGTCGCCGACGTTGCGGCGTCGATCGATTCGCCGAGAGTCCCCCCGGTAAATTTTCAGTCGCGCGAATGTTAGTCGGCGGGAAATAGCGGGTCGGTTGTTCCGCAGCCGGGGCCGCCGCGCTCTGCCGCAGAGAACGTTCGTGTCTGAAGCGTATTTAAAATGTTCGCCGGATCTGATAAAGCCGAGTCAATAACTGAGTGCCGCGCGCGCGGTTAGCCCGCGAACGCATTATCAAGGCGAACAGCTGAAAGCTCGCCGCGAAACGCTGGGAACGGTTCGCCTCGCTCTTATCAATTCCTATACACGCCATTTTTTTTTTCGACGAGCCCGCGCGCATCGACGAAAAACTAAATCGTCGGCTGCTTAATCCCCGTTTATCGTCTCCTGTTTCCGGCGCCGGTAACAGAATCGTCTTTCGTGGCGGCCCCGAAAACGGAGAAAAAAATGCCGCGATTAAACGCGTTCCGCGGGACCGTGGACCGGTTCGCTTTATTCGTAGAACGCGGACAAATTAACTTTATCGAATCATGTACTAGCTGGTCCCGCGTTACTCGAAAACAAAGGGAAATATAGTCGGGGGAGAGCGACGGTGACGGCGGGTTGGACAATCGGGAATAAACGAATCGCGGCTGTACACAAATTTTTATTTACTTTGAAACTGTTTGAACGACTGTATGAATGCGCCGCGGCGCTATGAAAGCCGTCCGGATATCATTTGCACGGCTTTGTTCCCTCGGTCTGATTGATGATACTTTCGGCTATTAACGAAAGCGGAAGCGAGCCGCGACTCCAGATAGACTGGCCGTTTACGCGCCCGTAAGCGAAAACACTATCTATCGAAATTGGGCAACTTTCACCTTTTAAATTCTAAAGTAAACAGGACTTTTATTCCGGTTCCATTGTCAATGGTTTACGTCCGCTGGGATATTAAATTCGAGATTTTTAATGGACTGAGGATTTTATGCATTTATGACTGATAAAGGCTGATAAAGGATTTCTAGATATGATTGCATTGTATTCAATTTATTCAAATTATTTAGGAAAGAATGCCTTTTGTATTTTACGGACAATTAAGTCTATTTGAGTATAATGCGAGCAATTTTAATTTCGCGTAGAAATTAACTCTTTGAGTGGTGCCTTTCTGCCACCATTAAAAATTCCACCAAAATAATGTTTACATTGTCAAACCTGTTTATATTTAAAAAAAAAAACAATTAAAACAATAATTATTGCACAAGTCACGAGGCTGAATTTCAGATACCCAAAATACAGTAAACTCACATAAAATATAAATACTGTATAAGTCAGAATAAACTATATTTGCTTTAGAATTAAAATAACCCCGAGTGCAAAGGGTTAATAATTTTGGTAATAATTCTTCAAGCCGTATTAATTATCCGAAAAGCCCGGCAACGGCAGAATGAGGCTGCGAATATTTCGTACCGTGCAACGATCGCGAGCCGATAAAACGATCAGCTGACGTAAAGGAATTTTACGTAAGGCTGGCCCGGCGTAAAGCCATAAGACCAATATGCTAGACGTGTGCACACATCGCGACTGATAAGATATCGGTGGAGGGGGAGGCTGAGGAGTTATTTGACGTTCCGAAGTCATATACACAGCGTTACCGTACCGATCTCGTGCCGGGCATTCTAATTCAAATTGATACGCTCGGCTTGATGCGCAATTCACGGATAATTGTAGATAACGAGCACCGTGAAATTTTTAATCCACCGGACTCTCGGGGCAAGCCGGCTTTCTGCAACGTAACGCTACGTAGCACGCGGTGACGACAGTGGGTTCGAAACAGCGCGTCATTAGCTTTCCATTTCTCAAGCCGTAAACGCGCCGTAACGTTCGGCTGTTGCCAGGCTGATGGTTCTGCGACGAGTATGACTTCTTGAGATCGCTGAACGGGATGACAAAGGAATTTTTGAACATTTCTGGACGTAAATCATGAATTTCGTGCGCTTTCGGCAGGATTATGGAAATGAAACGAGATATGTTGAAAACCGAAAAAGGTGTCGTCATTAGATAATGTGCAGAATTTAGGCATTCATGGCAAAATTAGTTATGACAGATTAGTTCAAATTGGAAGTAATAGAAATAATAATGCATCATTTTTAATTTATGTCTAGGCGTTATAATAGTCTCAACTCAATTAAATTAAAAGAAAAAATAAATCTTTGCTGAATTCAACTTTCAGGAAATGAATCCTTAATATCTCGATTTCAATTCTATTTCTTCTGATTATGTCAATAAATTTGGATTCGCTAAATTAATGCTCTACTATTCTAGAAAACTATGCAAAAATCTACATGTTAATTTTTATTCTTCATTTGTTCAAAATCCCTTCGCGAATTTCACCACGAGAATGAAAACTTTCACAAAGTCTGAACAGAAAAGTGTTTCTTAAATGTTTAAATGGCTATAAAAATGATTTTAAAACACTGGATCCTTTCGAATTATAATTACCCTTAATCAGTTCGTTTCACAAACATTTCTACAAACTCCTAATTCAGATATTTGTCTTCAAAATACAGGTTTCCGGAGCAGCCGGATTTTTTCTGCTCTAATTACTAGATTCGTTAGAAAGTTCGCGTCATTCGTTTCACAGCCAAATTGCAGTTTAATTTCAGTTTTAACAGCCGCCGACGATTACGTTGAACCGTGGAGGAGCCAGCGATAGGCGATATTTATAGGATATCCCGGACTTTATTAAATTTCTCGCGTACGGCGATGTTCTGTTACCGCCTCGCGCGCCTCGCGGATCGTTCCAATTCGGAACTCCGTAATTCCCTTACCTTAAAACTCTTTCCCCTTTTTTACCTTCGCATTACGATTTCATAACAGAGATTTTTGCTCAATTTTTTTCTTTTTTTACCTACAGTCCACCAATTCGGCACACGCGGATTATTGAAACGCGCGCCGAATATTCCACGGTCGAAACATAACTATTCAATGCGCCGAAAAGTACTGTCCATTTTTTTCTCAATTTAATTTCCAATACTAAAAGCTACAGAAACTGGGCAAAAATGGCCGCTGCGTCACTACATTTTTGTTTCGTCAGGTTATGGAACGAGAATTTGAAATGTCCAGTAATTAATTCTCCGCCGCGGTGACGTATTTGTATTCAGTTTTCAAATTGATAGACGAGAGAGTCTGCGATGAAATCTACAAAGGACTTTTGCTAATGGACATTTTTTTCTGGGAGCCGATTTTATTTAAAATACGAGAAAAATATGATATTTTCATTTTCTGTTATATGTAGTTTATTAATTATACCCACACTTTATTCTTGACTCGATGTTATTATTGGTTCGAGAATTCTTTTTCAATAAATATTAAAATTATGAAGAAACGTCTACCGAAATAATAATTGGAAAATATCGAAATAAATTCAATCTTGTAATTATTACACAGGTAACCTAGACTAGACACTTTTAATGTCAAATATAATTAACGAATGCTTGGAATTTGAATTTTGTTACGGAATCTATAAATTCACCATCTACAAGAGTTGTTTCTATCGCGAAGTATATGACTCGTTGAAAAAGATATATCCCCGATTTTCGTCACCATAAGATCCATCGGAGAATCGATTAAGCAGAAAGGTCCTCGGTCTAATAATAAAATCAAGGAGCGCGTTATTCCGGCAGAGGAGGTACGGTTAGCCTCTTCGGAACGTACGAAGATTAATGCGCAACGGAGCGTCGAGGAAAATCCGGACGATTCAATATCAGGTACAGGAAAATCGGTAATACTCACGCACTCCGCCAATACGTCTTCGCGTGGAACGGAACCGTGGCTTCGGATAAGTCAGGATTAATGGATGGCTGGGGGGGGGGGGGCACAGAGAATCGGATTCCCTCGGGAGGGAAGTCGGCTGCGTCCCCGCAAGGACTACCAGCAGCCGAGCTGAGAATGCAATAGGATACCTCCTCCTCTGGACAACGCTTTTTTCCTTTCATTCGATCGAATGTCTCTGACGCGGGAATCGGCTTTCGCATCACGTTGACAGCGTCGCTCGCCGTGGACCGCCTAACAATGCCGAAAGCTGGTCGCCTAGATAAATAAAAATGTTCCGTCTGCTCGAAGTACCCCGGGGGGGACCGTCGGCAACAATAGGAAATTAATGACGGGCCGAACGGCATACAGATTTCGAGCCGGCGATATTCTTTTTTAACCCTCGCCGATGAATTTCTGTAATTTGCCGGGGTGGAAATTTCGAGCGGGCTGTTTCTCGATTGGATTCGGAATTCGCGACGGAATTAACGCTTTAGACGACTCGCGGTGGCCAACCGGTTTCACTTCATTAATCTTCCATTAAGTTTAGTTTAACTGGCTTAACTCAGCTAACTCTGTTAAAATTGAGATAAACAAGGACTCTGAGAGATAAGTTTTGAACCGTTGGAGAAAAATGAATTTTAAGATTGATCTTCTTGGCAAATTTAACCCTTTGCCGTGTCACATCATCTTCAGAGTTACAGTGACTATAGTATTTTCAAGCGTAATCATTTTTTGGAAAGAAAAGAAAATATCACGACTCTAAATTGATTTCTTTTTAATCAGTCAGATATTTTTGACGAATATACTCGTTACAACTACAAATATAAACAAACCCTTACATAAAAATTTACATAATCTTCTAAGAAATTGCAATACGTTTTTTAAGAAATTGCAATAAGTTTTTTAAGAAATTGCAACAGGTTTTCTAAGAAATCGTAACAGGTTCAGAGAACAGAATAAAATACAGGTTACCGTGAGTCACGCCCAAATTAAAGGGTTGCTATCAAGAACTGATAACGGAACCCAACCGCCGAATTAAACGAAATTCTCGGTCGTGAATAAAAAGGCGCCGTAGCCGCAGGGAAGATTAGAACCGTTCCGGAAACATCCGGAAAAAATCGAGCGTGCCGGCGAGAAGGGTTCGGGACATAAGCCGGAACCTAATTAAAGCGGGAACAGTTACCGAGACCCGGTGGTGTGCCGGCCGGCAATTAGAGATTACACGCGACAGTGTTCCCCGCCGTGCATAAACAAGTCTAAATCAATAATGTCCGGCCTGGGATTAAGTTTGCATGATTTCTTTCCCCCGTTGCACACTTTGCGGCCTGCGCCGTCCCTCCGGCC
>NC_135773.1:4151570-4157099 GCF_028453695.1 Augochlora pura | reverse complement strand
CTCGAAGGGAAACAAAGGGTAGAACGAACGCGAAAGGGACGCGCGGGGCGAGGTGAAGGGGCTGCCGCCTGGAAGCTCATCGGCCGCGCGTGCTCGCCGACCGCGCGAGATTCCTCGGACGGAACTGGAAAAATTAGTTCCGGACGTAATTCCGCAGCGAGGATATTCCGCGAAAAAAAATCCTCGTTTGACGTACACCGAGCGTGATTCGGGGGCCGGGGCGGGGAGGGGGGGGCGGGGAAACGCGGGGATGCTCACGAATTGTACCGTCTCTGCGATGGTGGACGTTTGCGAGAATGATCTATTTCGTTTACACGATGGACTGTTTTGTCATTTTTTACTGCGACGTTGTCTGCGCGTTTTGCTTGTGGAAGCTGGTAATAGATTGGCCGGGCGATTTGTTGCAGCTGCGAAATTGATAAAACATGCGCCACGCTTCGCGCGTTTACGGTGGACAAATACACGTGGCCGATGTTTAAACTGCGCTTTAGAATGTGCGTGGTAACGTGTTTTGATGTTTGAATGAAACGGTACTTTTTAGACAGTTATATGTATTCTCACGAATCAAATTGTAAGTATTTTCACAAAATAAATCATAATTATTTCCACAAAATAAATTATAATTATTTTCACAAAATAAATTATAATTATTTCTACAAATTAAATGATAAGTATTTCCTGTTTCTGATAGAAAATTGAAAGGAATGCCAAAATGATGTTGTAAGTAATGGCAAATGTGCATAATAATTGATACATATATGTGCTAAAAAGATAGTAAGTATTTCCACAAATTAAATTATAAGTATTTCCTAAATAAAACTGTAAGTATTTCCACAAATTAAATTACAAATATTTCCTATTTCTGATAGCAAATTTAAAGGAATGCCAAAATGACATTGCAAAGAATGTATGAATGACAAATGTACATAATAATTTACACATATATCTGCCAAGTAAAATTGATATACTCGAATATAAAGTACTAGCAATGCGTCAAGGTACTCTCAGGCTCTCACAATTTAAGTATCCTAACCGAGGTGTTCCGTTATCTGAAGTCTCTTATCAGAAGATGAAGCATATCCCAACCGCAGTGATTTAGTACTAAACATTCGTTGCTGGATGTGATGCTGTCATCGCTATTTTAGCGAACGATACCTGGTACCACACAACTGATTAAATGCAGGTGTCCCAGTCTGAATACTTTAATCGTATTGTAAATTATAGTAACAGGATTTCGAAATGTTGCAGTGGATTGCTCAATCTCGTTCTATGCAACTTCATTTTATTTTTAAATATTAAGCTTTATTTCGAAGATTGACATTTTGAAATTATTTAGTCAGAAATTCGAAATTTCAGTAGTGGTAAAGGGTGAAACTAATATTTTTGATAATGTGTGATTTTCCAAGAGAGGTACTTTAAATATGATAATAATTTGTGCATTATTTCGAGATTTTTAAAATGGAACTTGCATTAAACTGATCTTTTTATCGTCGTGACATGACAGTTTCAGTAGATTGTTTTACTACTTATTATCAGTCTCAATTTTATGTAGACGGTTTACAGTAAAAATTGTCTTGCATTAGCTCTTAACTTGTATACAAAAGTGGACAATTTTAGAAAAGAATAGACAATTATCCTCGCCTCTCTCTTATATTCGCCGATTATTAATAAACATAAAATCTATCTACAGTGCTCGAATAATCTTCTCTTCTCTCCCAAAATTGTCAATTCCTATTTACAAGCTGAGAGACAATTACAGAGAAATTCCTGTAATTAGTGTTAGTTAAAATGGCGTATAATCTGAATAAAAATGTAAATACCTGCTTGCCCTAGTCTGCCCTAAAAATTTCCCTCTCCCTTCACTTATCAATTAAACATAATTCTTCAAATTTCTCTCTCCACTATATATTTAAAATCCAGTTCGAAATCAAGATGAGAAACGATACCAATTTCCAGTAATTTCAGCAAACAAGCATCAGCAACACATGTCGCCAGTAAATAAAATAATGTTGAGTGGCGAAGACGTTATATCGGGACGAGTGATACCGTTTTCAAACTTCTCGACCCAGATGTCGAAATACAAGATCCTCCAGCCCCCCCCCCCCCCCCCCCCCGCCAGGAACGGTAACCAGTGGCTGGCAAGGACGACGGGGCCAGGAGAGCTCCGACAATTTTTCTAAGACGGTCGCCGGCGGATTTCGCGAACTGATCCACGGTCGGAGCTTTCGCATCGGACTCTCATCGAGTCGTTCGTCGAGAGGATGCCTAAGTGGCACCGAGTCGGTCTCGGTAGATGGTAGATGGTAGGGGGAGAGGGGGAGAGAGGATGCGAATCGATTTGTGATACGTGTGCCGTCTATGAGTTCGGTTATTCCACGGTCGGATATGACCGCGATCGCGAGCCAATACCGCGGTTACTTAACATAACCGCGCCCGGGTTGTACTAGGCTACACCCGATGCGTTATGTATATTCGAAACGGCCCCGGGAATATGGCATCGGGAGACCGTACGTTTCCCAGGGAAATTCAATCCGACGCCCGATTTTGTAGACAATGCGCCAATATTTTCGGGGAAATTGCGCGCGGGACCGTTTTCCGGCGGGAATCGACCGATTCGGAAGGATGTAGTCGACCGTGGGGGGCAAAGAAGACGTTCAATTAGCGTGGATCCATTGTTAGTGTTGCCGGTAATTACCGAGAGGACTCGCGCGATGGGAACTACTCGTGTGGATACGTTTTAGACTGGAATAGCAGTGCGGTGATTCTGGAT
This sequence comes from Augochlora pura, assembly GCF_028453695.1. NCBI lineage: Eukaryota > Metazoa > Arthropoda > Insecta > Hymenoptera > Halictidae > Augochlora > Augochlora pura. The sequence continues at coordinate 4,154,329 of NC_135773.1, read as the reverse complement.
AGAGCCATTACAGGATCCAACAAATTTTATTATTCTTTCGCTTTTCGGTAACCAGGTAGAGATCCTCGTGGGGAGGGTTGACTGGCGTAATTAAGAACCTAGGCTAATCGCTAAAGCAGCTATTCCGATCTGTTAAAAAGGGGAAGATTCGATCGAAAGGTCCGACGCGTTTAATGCTAGGCAATATGTAAGTCGAAAAACGAACGCGATTTCAGCTAAATATAATTGAAACTTTGATTTACTTTTTATTCAATTTCTTCAGATGTTTCCTGTACCTTTTGTAGCAAGAGTGATATATTTCAGATTTATATAGGTTTCAATAAACACGATTGAAACGAGACTATAGCACTGACAAATCTACAGCTTCACGTTTCGAACTTCTAAAATGAATTATATACATATATCTTCTTACAAATACAATTTTATCTAAAAATTCTATTATTAATTATTTTAACTTATAAATGACTAGTTTAACTATAATTATGAACAATAAGTAAACTTGTTTCCTAGACAACTTTCGTTTTATTCGAATAGAGATAATTGTTAAATTATCTCTAACTTATTAAAAACGTCAAGATCTAATCCTGAATGATCTACTTGATGATAGCAACTTCTAATAATAATTTCTTAAGCATCAGTGTTATTCCTTTTCTTAGTCAGAATATTTTATTCTAGTCACAATAAAATTCAAAAGACACAGGATGAAATTCAAAAGACGTAGAATAAATATTTCTTTCTGTTCTAAGAAATTGTTGCAGTCGGAGATCTTCTTACTAAACCTGTGAAGAAAAGATTGAACGATAAAAATCATTATTTAACCCCTGTCTGTAGCGGAGTTTTTATTTTAAAGTGATCACTGCAGCGAATACCTTGATTTTATTAGTCAAACTACTTTGATCCGGTATTTTTAGTAATCTTCGCAAGACCTCTGCGCAGCAAAGTGCCCGAAGTTTCATTACAGCCAGTAAGAAAGACGCCGGTCGAGCCCCATCGTGCTTGCGATCGAACCAGTACAAGAGTTCCCCGAGCAAGTATCTCAATAGATCGCCGACCCCGGCGTCGAAACCGATAATCACAATGTTCTTCGCGAACTAAGACGTTCCGCGTGGAATCTCGAGGCAGCGGAGCCATATACTCGAGGCATACCAGACCGGTTAGGCGAACGTTTGATCCCGGATAACGGATCGAGTCGGAACCGGAATCGGTCCGGGAGAACCCGCGCGGCCGGCGGAATCAAAGGGACGAGAACGCCCTCTAAATTTTCAAACAGCCGCGAGGTCCTTTCGTTCTCTAACCGAACGCGCTTTCTCCGATAACGTGGCCGCGCCGCGCCGAAAATCAGGTTACTCCGAGAAATTGTCGGATTAACGACCGTGCCGTATCAAAGGTGTCCTTCGCAGCGAGTCGCCACGTAAATCGACGGCGATGAAATTTCACTCGGCGACCCGTCGCCGCTGCTGCCCGTCCTCGCGCGCTCATTACAGGATTCGACGCCGCAACAAAGGATTTCGTCTTCTTATGTGACACCGGCCCCGTTCTAGCTTTCTCGCTACCTGTCCCTTCGAACGGGGACACCCCTCTAATCCGGGATTCCGGCGAACGCTTTGATCCTAAATTAATATGATTCCGGCTGCGGTATCGCGTCTATTGTAATAGTTGGATGATACTCGAATGCCATTTGATTTTAGCCTCCATGATCTAACAATGATCTGGACAAATGTATTTTGATATTTAGTATAACTGTAGTGAGATGAAATATTTATTGAAAGGAATTTTTAATTTTTGTGGTGAGCTATTTTTATGCTTTTATGCATTTCTGACATTTTTAGAGGTGGTCCATTTGAGTTTTTTAATTATAATGAGTGAAATTCAAATTGTCTGAGCTGGAAGGTGAAGTTCAAACTGAATTTCATTAGCAGTGAATGAACATTTATTTTATACGAATTGATATAAGTAATAAGAATATATTTATTTAGATTTTTAGCGATTTTTGTCACGATGCAGTCTCCATAAATGTTGTCTTACGTTCACATTTTGCGACTTTGGTTAATCAAACTTACAATATGAAAAGAAGTATCACTATATTAAAAAGAACTATCACTATTACAGTAATATATCTATTGATAATATTTCATTGTGTAGACAACATTCAAGGGGTTAATAACATCATCTCAACAAGGCATCAGAAATTCCCATCCCTTCGCCAATATTATTTTATTTTTCCAAAAAGAAATCTCTTTCACACTTCATCCTTCTTAAATCACTTTTCGTGAATTTGTCACTCAATTTTACATTTCACGGCTCTTCCTGCAGTTTATTCAAAGACTGAAGAGATCAAATAACACTGACTGAAATCGCAGATCACACGTACGCACGCGTTAGAGCTGTGCCATTCAATCCTTTGAACCGCCGAATTGGATTCGTAAAACGTTCCTCCAAAAGAGCCGCTCCTCAATTATGAACAGTTAGGGCAAGTTGATGGTCGTGTTACGGAACGCGGAAACTCCTCCCCCCGTCCCGATTGATTGGAAAAAAAGTGTATGGTTAAAGTGCGGCGCGAGCTGTAATTTGAAAAATTTTTATACCGATGGTATCGACCGCGGGGGATGATGAAACGGATCGGATTTCTACTCTTCGGAAGTTTTAATGGGTGATCGGGTAAACATGATCTCGAAATCAAATACTCGAACTCGGTTGTAATTACTGGAGTGTACTTTACGGAATAAACTTAGTTGCGACGCCGGTGAGCATCGAGCCGG